>NW_017306678.1:563095-565088 GCF_000935625.1 Nanorana parkeri
AGGGGGTTCCTAATGAAAAGGAGGGGTCTGATCTAAAGGGGGCAGCTGCATTTGAATGGTAGACATTGATGTGAAGGGGGAACCCCATTTTCTGTGTTTTTGCAAGGGCCTCCCCCTTAAAATCCACACCAGACCCCTATCTAAGATAATGGATTTTGGAGACGTTACAGGTCATTTTTTATATTTACATTTTTGACATTTTAGACTGAGCTACCTCGAGATTTTGCATAATTTTAAAGGGCGCTGTAACTTAAAACAGGTTGAAAAACACTGGTTTATGATACACAGTGCAAGCTAAATGTCATTCATTGACAATCATCTACTTTAACTTTAACAAAAGTGTAAGTAATAATCAACTAGCAACACACATAATACTCGCTGAAACACACTTTCTTTTTACCAACCAAGCAGCCTGGTAGCAGGCTAAAGCTGTGTGGCAAACAATGGACAAAGTATTCAGTATATACACATAAAACAAATCCCAGAACAAGGACATGTTCAATGCAAGCTCAAAATATACTCTGTACCATCTACAGCATTAATGCAGCCCATATGTTACTTGCAAATTATACCAGGTCTTGTTCCAGTTACTTTGGCCTGAAGAAAACAGTTGAAACATAATTTGGAAAGACAGTTCCTATATAATTTATAAATGACAAAGCAGCACCATCTAGTGTTGTGTATAGGATATGAACTATTGGGAAAACTAAAGCATGTCAGGCTAGTCTAAAATAAACCTGTCATGAAACATACATGGTGGTTGTTACTGCTGACCTTCATCTGAAAATGTCCTTTGGCTGGGTGTCCCAGGCTAGAATAGTTTGTGAGGCACTACCCAACAAAAGGTCAGTTGGATCAGCAGAAAAAGCCAGGTAACTAGCATTTTTAAAAGCAGGAGGTTACAATGGCAGTCTCATTGTTTCTTTCATGCCTGTGGCTAACAAACATCCTACATGGTTCTCTCAATACAGGTTTACTTTAAGGGCCTAGTCACACCATGCCAGTCCAATGAGATGTGTTTACCATGTGTGCACTGTGTCGTGCATTAATGTGTGTTGCTTTAAAGTAGCCCATTAATTTATATGGGTTGGCAATGCACCCCAACAGACTAAGAGGGCTATTCACAAAGCTGACGAAGGCAGCCGAGTGAATAACCGACCCGAAGTGAAGTGAGCTATTCACTTCAGGCTGTACGGCTGATTTCAGCCGTACATCAGCTGAAATCAGCCATACATCGGCTTGCTTCGGCTGGCTTCGGTTCGGCCAAATATGCTCTGCATGTTCGGCTGAGCCCAAGTGCAGGAGTTCGACTCAGTCGATTCAACATCTGGATCGGCTAAGCCGAAGCTCCGGCAGCTCACTCGCTGCTGTTTGCCCCTATTCACATAGGGGCCAAACAGCAGTGAGTGAATAGCCGAATGCCTCTGACTCGCCTATTCAACTTGGTACCTCCGTGGTATTGAGCAGAATAGAAAATCTGTTTCCTATTGGTCTGTTAGAGTAAGGGTCTCAAAGTTCCGGCCCGCGAGCCGATACTATGTGGCCTGCAGCCAGCTCACAAGTCAGGTACACGGTCACGGACCACGTACCCGACTTGCAGGAGCAGCCACACGGTCGGCATCTCTGTCGGATGCAGACCGCAGAGCTGCACCTGTCAGCTCCAGCCGGAGCTCTGACAATTCTGAGCTTCGGCCGAACGGATGATTAGTAAGGTCCGCAGTAGACCTTATTAATCAACACTGGATCACCAGGGAATGATGTGCTCTGCAAAGATTAACTGCCTCCGGGCCGGCCGTAGTAGAAAAACGGACGGCACGGAGCTCTCTAGATCTGAGCGGGCGTCTTTAGACGTCCGCTCAGACACGCCCCTTCGCGCGCGCCGCTTGGCGCGCGCGAGCGGGAGATTGCCGTTTTTTAAAAACAGGCAGCGATGCCTGATACCACACAAGCGATCCGCCGGCTTTAGAGCCGGCGGATCGCGTGTATGGGGTGC
>NW_017306678.1:565738-575571 GCF_000935625.1 Nanorana parkeri
GGGGGTGTATTATTTTATGTGTGCAGGGGGGCTTGAAACGGGGGGGGGTATTATTTTATTTCTGCCGGGGGGTGAGTGTATTAGTGTGGGGGGATTGTATTTTTGTGTATGTATATGTATGTATGTATATTACAGGTGCGATTAGGGATTTCTGTGTCAGAAACTTGTGTTTTCCTGCAGCAGGAATCCCTAATGTAGCGTTTACATGCAGCAACTGTCACCCATTCAAGTTAATGATCAGGTGACAGCCGCTGCATGTACACGCCTGCATACCGCATGTAATCATGTGATGTGATTACATGCAGTTACAAAAACAATCACTCTCCCTAGATACACAATTGTGTATCTAGGGAGAGTGATTGATTCCTAACAGCATGTAATCCTTTCACATATGATTACATGTGGTGGCTGTCACCTGATCATTAACTCGAATGGGTGACAGTTGCCGCTTGTAACATGTGCACACATTAACACTGGTACCATATATTGCAGCCCCCACAGGACTAAAAAATGTGTTCAGTGGCCCCCGAGTAAATTGAGTTTGAGACCCCTGTGCTAGAGTTTTCTAGCAAGTCCTAGCCAATGAATAACAACTGGGCGGAGCCGGCCGTGACATCACGGCCGGCTCCACCAAGTTGTCATTGTTTAATGACAGTTCAGTGTCCCCAGGTAACCTGGGGACGCGGATCTGTCATTGCAACTGGGCGGAGCCAGCCGTGAGATCACGACTGGCTCCGTCCAGCTGTCAGTTGTGAGGCTTTGGGCGGCCGTTCGCCCCGATTCGGGTGTCACTTCGGCTCAGTCAAGCAGAAGCATATGCTGAGCCGCTCGGGCCAGCTTCGGGAGCTGTACGGGCTATCGTGAATAGCCCGTACAGCAGCCCTTCGGTTCAGTAGAAAACAGGCCGCAGCTAACCGAAGGATCAGTCGGAGTTACGGCTGATCCTTCGTCTATCTTTGTGAATAACCCTTTAAGAATCGGAACCTGCAGCAATTCTGGTAATGCAGTCCAACACAATACATGGTGCTGTGTTACCGTGTGTTGCAATGCACTGCAATGCAGGTAAACTGTGGAGCTGTGTTGCAAGCCCAATCAGAATAAATGGCAGTGCAACACACCAATGCGTGCAGAGCCATAAGAGAAGTATAAAAGCTGCTACAGCTGACATACGTAAAGATTTGCAAATTTGTTTGCTCTTTTGATTTAGAAATACTGCCATGCTACTGGGTGAGTCACTTCACATGCTGGGAAGCTATAATAAAAATAGCTTAACTGTACTCCTGCCAGCAAACCTGTCAACAATTTTAGACATTTAAAACTGAAAGGTCTCACTAAAAACAAATACTACAAAAATGTCAGCCACTACTTTTACAAGCCAGAAACTTTCCTCTGTGTGCTTAAGTTAGTCCCGTTTTGCCACAGCGGCCTGTCTTCCCTGATCTCAGGACTAAATCATGCCAATCCCTTGTTGCCTACCCAGCAAGAAAGCCCTTCATGGGCATTGAAGTGCTCTTACTTTTAGGTGTTAATCTTTTTTTGGTTATTGCTTGTATTGCTAGCCCTAGGGCCAATGGTAAAGGGGTAAAAATTAAGGGTTTGGTTAAGGCTTACCGTAAAGGGATGGATAGGTTTAAGTGTTAAAGTGATATTAAAGTCAAAAGGATTCTAATGGGGTTATTCACAAAAGGGTGAAGAGTTTGGAGAAGGCAGGAGAAGTGAACAATCTAGGCCAAAATAGCTGCTTTGGAAAAATTCTCCAATTCAGCTCACTTTCCAGTTCAGCTATGTTGTCCTAGATTGTAAACTTCTCCTGCCTTCTCCAAACTCTTCAGCCTCTTGTGAATAATCCTGTAAGCTATTTAAAATGCTGATAAAATCACTTACAATGAATGCTGCCTCTCATTTAAAAGTTTTAGTTTCCTGCAGAATCAGCGGGTCCCCTGAGCACTGGTCCTGACTTCTGTTTTAGAGTGACTCCTTTTTCAAGCAGAGTGCTATGCAGTCACCCTTGTGTGTGCTAGTAAGCTGTGTGTGTCTATACAAACACACAGACACAGCAAATTAAGCCACTACCTTGCTCCCTTGCCCCCTTTTCCTCCCTTCTTCAAGCTAGTAGATGAACAGTTGCTGGAGTCTGCTCTGTCTTCTGTGATCTCGTACTGGACAGGAAGTTCTGGGAAGCTGAGCTGAGAGACTTGGAAGCAGGTGTTCAGAAACATGATGATAGTGAGTGCGCTTGGAAATCCCTTGAACAATTTAAGAGCTTATGCGCATTGATGGAAATACAGACATACAGTGCAAAATACGCGTGTCCACGCTTAAAGACTGTGTAATGGCTTGTAAACATCAGTGTAATATCGGGCAGCTGTGAAGGACCAGCGAGGGGACAATTTTGGAGGAAGCAGCTGAAGCTAAATGGTAACCCACCATTAAGAAACATCATTACGAAAAGGAAAGTTTTGTTTTTTAAGGGAGCTTGTTGAAACTGAGATATGGGAACTGCCATTTCTGATTTGTTTTGATATCAAATTCAAAGAGTAGCATTATAAAATCACTGAGGAAAATTGATCAAAACTGGAATCTGGAGCAGGATTCTGGAGCTGTTGTCAATAGTAACCAATCAGCGTATCTCTTCAGTTTGTTCAGTTAAGCTTTGAAAATGAAAGATAGAAGCTAATTGGTTGCCACACAGAGCTGATCCAGATTCTGTCAGCTCCAGTTTGTATCAATTCTCTTCACTGTATTTTAGCACACTATTAATGCATTTTAGTTTAAGTTTTGTTTTATATTTGTGCATTACAGAACAGTAAAAGATAAGAAATTGCAGCAAAATGGGCAATGAAGTGCAACTAAACGTGTTAAAAGCAAGCAATTTGGTGCAAAAATTGTATAACCCTACTTTTAAAATATAGCCTCAAGGTGCAAGGCTGGAGCTGTCATTCTCTCATTTTTACTTACTGAGTCACTGACCAGGAACAAGCATGCAGCCAGTAAAGTGTTAGGACAACTCACATGAATATTTGTTCTAGGTCAGTGAGTCATCAAGTAAAGGCCAACGCAGAGCCTAAGAAAGAAGTAAATCCAACCCTTTTATCAGTTGACAGTGCAGAACCACGCTGTACCCAGGAAGGATCCTGACTATTGTTGGGATCCACCCCGCGCCTAATTGACAGCTGGCTCTGCCTCTCTAGAGTTAAAGTCAGGTGTGCCCGGCCCCCTCCACTCTCTGTCTCTCCAATGACAGCTGGAGGTTTAGAGAGGGGAGGGGGGAATCCCTGTGGGGAGCGGTGACTGACAGTAACTGTTCTCTGCAGGGAGAAGACCATAAGCTGAGCGATCAGTGGTTACATTATTACTCAGTTCTTGGTATAGAGCTGGCGTGTGACAGCTGCAGTGTCCCACAACGGCTCTAGGTATTGGGAATCATTTATTTTACTATCCCAATTCTTCTTTAAACCATCAAAAATAAGGCCACTTTAGCTCCCTTATTTTGTTCTGATAATGTTTTTAAACCCACATGGTAAAGAACAAAGTTACACATAAATAAAAATTATTGTTCTGGGAAAGCATCAGCTCAATTAAAATCAGCCTAAGAGGCTAAGCAATTCCAAGTCTATACCGTTTTGCCATTTTGCTCATGAAAGCAAAATTCCAGTAAATCAAAATAACTCTGAAGCCAGTTGTGACATGCTAACAACACTCCATTGGTAGAGATGATTATGTAGAATTATCTCCCCATATTGTTTTGATTAGTCTGCACAGAGGTTAATTTTCATGCAGTCTGTTGAATGCAAGGTGGCATCCCCAGCAGTACATGTAGGTTTACTGATATAAAAACTTCTTCTTTGGAGAAATACTTACACAGCTGACCTAAAAAGGATTTTTGTTCCTCAGCAGAACTGGAGTTTCCATTTAAATCACGTCAAGGACTGAAAAACGTAAATTCTAAAAATAGCAAACAATGTCTACATAGGAATGTTAAAGAGTTAAAAATAGCAGAAAAAAATTCTGGTTCTTATTTAAATGTGTCCTTTAACTCATGTAGAAAGCTCTGAGCTCTTTTTAAGTGATCACAATGTAATCTCTAGATAAATCCTCTGACCCTTTCATATAGCCATCCTTAATTATCCCTTAAATCCACACAAATTGATGCTAAGTACCTCATTGTTTCCTTGCTGCATTTATATCCATTTGAAAGCTATTTGCGTCAATTGTACAAAAATGTGTTCTGCCTGCTTACGGTTTTGGTTTGAAATTCAAAGAACTGAATCCTTGATGAAAGAGTTGGAGGAACAAGATGAATCACCGCACATTTCTTTAGTTAATTTCATAAAAATGACCTCTTGCTCTCATTGTAAACAAGAAGGGAAATGCATTGTTTCAGCTGAAAGGCAATTTTTCAATGCGGAGTTACATTTCACATTTATGCTTTGTAAGTGTCAAAGTTGTGAATGTACTTTGCCTGAGGATTTTGATAATTAGCAATATGTGGACCCTATGGTCATATTTATCACATTTCTAGATTGTGCAAGATACTATTCTATGCAATGTAGACATTAAAGTGATATTAAAGTCAAAAAGTTTTTAAGCTATTTTAAATGCTGATTAAATCACTTACAATGGATGCTGTTTTAAAGTTCTAGCTTCCTGCAGAATCAGCTGGTCCTCTGATCACTGGCCCTGATATCCTGTCTTAGGGTGGCTCATTTCCCTTGCAGGGTCCTATGGAGCCATCCTTGTGTGCGCTAGTAAGCTGTTTGTGTCACCACAAACTCTCAGGCATAGCAAAGCAAGCCTTTGTCCTGCTCCTCCCTTCTGCAAGCTGGTAGATGAAGAGTTTAATATAGGGATGTTCAGATACCAGTTTAAATACCAGTGCTGATAATTGGCATTTTCATGAGAACTACCAGGGTTGCAGCTGGGACCTGGCTCTGGCACTCCACCACTGTCCTGAAATCATTAGTCGATATTGTTTTATTGTCACATGACAATAAACAAAAATGTACTGCCACAAAACCCCCACAGTAACAAAGTTTTTTTTATATAGATGGTCACACACTATATTATTATTATTATTATTAATTACATGTAAGATGTTTTCATGCCACAAACACACAGGACTCGTTCACGCTTTTAGTGGTGATTGGTGTTTTTCACCAACTGATCAATAGCAGTCACAGCTAGGGCACATAGAAAACAACTGTTTAAAACCTGGTGATCATGCTATGAAGGTCCTTATTATTGTATTCCCTGTTATGTTGTGACAACTGTCTCCCACTTGTACTCCTGTCACCACCTCTTTTGTCACCATCCCACAGGCACCTCTAGTGCAGCTGTGCCAGCACATTTAGGGCCGATTCACACTAGCTCCGGTGTGTTCCAGCACGATTTGCTGCTGGAACGTACTGGAGCGCATCCCAGCCGGCTTCCTGCATTAAGGGGCAGGAGAGGGCATGGCGGTGCATTGAAGTCAATTGAAGTCAATGGCACTGCAGCCACGCCCCCCGTCCGCAGTGTGATTGCCAGCACCAGAACGCCTGGCACATCAGTGCCTTAGTTCTGGTGCATTGTGCTCTGAAAAAATAGTGCTTGCAGTATTTTTTCAGATCGCACAGGACCGGAATGCAGGCACTGATGTGCCACGCTTTCTGGCGAGGGCGATCGCACTCCCAGCATTGACTTCAATGCAGCGCCACGCCCCCTTCCGCAGGAAGCCGGCCGTGATGCGCTCCAGTGCGTTCCAGCAGTGAATCGCGCTGGTATGCACCGGAGCTAGTGTAAACCGCTCCTTACACAGGTATAGTCCACTGTTGTCTTCATCTGAAAACCCACCCTGAGAAATGCCATAAAGCCATCACTGGAATGGATGAATGCAGATAGAAGTAGCTGCAAAGAGAATGCGGGAGATCAGTAGAACCAAGATGCACCAAAGTGAAGCTGTTCTTTGCCCTAATTCCTTCCTCCTCTTTGTTCTGTTGGGCTAACAGGAAATACTTTTGTTTTATTTGCTTCTGGCAGCTCAACAGAGCAATAGATAAAAATCCGGAACCTAAGCAGAGTATGAGATCCATGTGACAACATTTACTAAAAACTGCAATATAAATGATTGGTGGACTGGTCCGATGACTGCCACATCAGATATGGCTGTGAATATGTTATTTCCTTCTATGAGCACAAGTAGCAGATGATAGCAGTAAGTGCCACACACAGTCATTTTTGCTGTCCATTGAATCTGTTGAATTGAATTGCCTTTGGGCTACTTGTTTCTCCAGTATAGCTCCCTAGATGTTTGCATAGTTATAATTTAACCCCATCAGTGACAAACAGATTTCTGGCTGGGTACTGAAGTCATGAACAGAATGGAATTCATTCAGCTGTCATACATTATACGGCCTAAATAAGTTCCTTTTCCCATTAAAATTGTTTATACCTTCTTTAAACTATTCTGTTCTTAGTCATTCAAGTGAATTCTTTCTGTCACTAATTCTTATTTCTCTTCTTTTGTGACCCATAACAAGGTCAGTTTTATCAAAGGAACTGTTTATATGGGACAATAAGGAATCCCACAGCATTTTTAGAAAAACTGGCAGACCATCATGTTTCAATATATCAAATATCCTTCTTCATTTCACTGCATCAAATGATTCCAACTACCACCTAATCCACAATTGCAACCATCATCGCTATAATTTGTTGCAGGCCTGATTGCAAATAGGAATATATAAATACACGCAAACCATATTATAGGTTTATTTATGGTTACATGTGAGCATTCATTCAAAGCGATCTATCTTTTCCAGCTAAACTTTAGAATTATGCTAGCAAGAGAAAAAATAGAGTTAGAGAAAAAGGATTAAATGTTTAAAGGAAAACTATGAGGTGAGTGAAAATCACTCAGCTTTATAGTTCTAGCCGACCTGTGACAATGAAACTGTCACAGGTCGGCTCAATAGATCGGGAAGTGAGCGAATACATACCGTCGCTCGCTCACTTCTCGATCTATCCCTGCAGAGAGCCGTGACTGTCACTCACGGCTCCCGGCAGTGATTCCCCCCCCCCCTTCCCTGTCCGATCCGCCAGCGCTGACTGTCGCAACGGACGGGGGAGGGGGCGGGTAGAGCTGGCTCTGCCTCTAGATAGGCAGAGCCAGCTGTCGATCACGCAGCTAGGTGGATCCAGACAGTATTTTTGGGATCTGTCCCGGCTGCGGCGTCTCACTATATCGCGAGCTGTAGGTCGCGGTATACTGAGCTTTGGGTGATGGGAGGACGCTAGTTTGTGTCCTCCCGTTACCCTTAGGAGAACTATGGGGAAAAGCACTGACCCCATATTTCTCATTTAAATTGGCCATATACCCTAAGATTTCTCTTAGGGTATATGGCGAGAAATAAAATCACTAAATTTCCCCATCCACGCTAAAAAACGTCCTACTGACGTGCCACTGTACGCCAACACTCACTCTGCTATTTGTACTGTCCTGTGAAAAGCACTTTTTCCTCTAGTTCCCAGAAACTCTGTGCTTATCAATCTAAGACATGAGACTTTCTTTCCAGTAGAAGCCCTTATGATATCTTATGACACATAGGCCAGAACATAGTCAGCATACTATAGGAGAACTAGGAAAGAAAGTGCTCAGCACAGGGCAGTCAGTTGACCGTATTGTGAAAACAAAGGCGCAGAGGTAAGTCCAATTACTCAGCTGTTTTCCGAGTACACTATCCTACCTAATTTTTGCTGAATTTGTTCTATGAATTTTGTAAAATAAAAAAAAAACCAGAATCAAGTCATTATGATGCTAAAATGAAAAGGTAACTGCAAACAAGATAATTAATGTCATACCCAAATGCAGATATGGAAAACAAACAATTTCCTCTTAAATTGACACTAAACTCAGGAGTTAAGTTTTTAAAATGCATTTAAGAGCCTTAACTATTAACAAAAATGCATCTTATTTGTGTATCACTCAGCTGTAGATCCTCAAATCATCTCTGAATTTGTGTTGACACTGTCCTTCCTTCTGGAGGGTGGCTACTTTTGTTCCCCATGGTCCCTGTGTGTGATGGAAATTATCCACCGCTCCAAGCTCACTCCCATGATGGACTACAATCTCACGTTTAGTTTACTAATTTGTATTGAGTATTGTAGTCTATAACGGAAGCAAGCCTGGAGCGGTGGCTAATTTACAACACACACCTTAACATCGTGTTAATAGTTAAGGTACTTGAATGCATTTTTATGGTTTAACGCCTGAGTTTAGTGCCACTTTAAAACTGGGAAAAAATCTCTACAGCGCCATGTTGACTACTTTCGGTAGAAAAACAGAAAGTCTATCACAGATGGTTTTACCTGTGATTGAGCAGTATATAATATGAGGGGCTGTTTTCTTCACATCTTCGTAACCCAACCCCATTTCAGCTAGTTTTCCTGGAATGTAATTTTCAATGAGAACATCACAGGCTTGTGTAATGTCTCCACTCGTCATTATTCCAAATGTTTTCATTATTTTTATTCAACAAGAGTTTCATCATCACAAAAGTAAAAAGTACAAATACAAACAAGATTATTACATTTCAGTTATCAAAGTCATATTTCACAATTCCATAAGAGACATTGGAGTTTTGCATCCCCCAGATTAATGTCTGTGACCACCAATTTTTTGTCCCACCAATTTTCAAAAATCCTGAAGATGGGGCAACTCTTGAATATGTGTAGTAATATGCCAACATGAGAGGCACATCTCCAACACTTGGGGAATAGGTAGGGTTAGATTCAATGTAGGCGGACTGGTGTTTTATATTTTAGAAGGCTATCATGTGCTTTAAAAAAAAAGTGATTACATGGCTATACAGATTATTTCAGCTGCTTCCTATTTAACACTTTCACTGCCCAGGGATACATCTCTGCTATAAGCCCATGGTTGAAGCTACTGTATACATTCAAAAAGTGACACCACACCTTACCCCCACCGCAACTGCTCTGCCCAACATAAATCCTCCCAGCTGGGCAAACAGCCTCATCCCCTGCACAGCCTGCTGTCTCCTCCTATCACGCAAGTTGCTACAACACAATAAAATGTGTCCAACACACTATGCTAACACACCTGTGTTGCAGAGTACCACAATGTAAGGTAACTTATTACATAAAAACTGCCACATTTCTTTGTGCTAATTCAAATGAATAGGTTGCCCTAGCTCGTTAATGCATTTAAAATGGCTCATAAACACGTGTGCGTTACTGCAGCGCATACTGTGTATGTGAACCTAGACTTAAACACACACACACAAAGTACACATGTGCACTACACACATTGTGGTGATGCACATTTTGTGTGTAGGTGCACTGCACTGTGTTGCAATAAATGTATGCCTAGATCATTTTATCAGAACGCACACCAATGCAGCATACACTGTGGCACTGTGGATCGCGTGTGACAACACATGTGTGTAGGGATAAATGATGATCTTTGCTGAATTACACTTCTAGACTCCATTTTGTCTATGTAATATTATGCTTAATGAAACATATTATAAAATGTATCTTCTAAGTAAATATGGTATAAGACAAAGTACACTACCAGAAGTAAATGATATGGCAGGTTAAACATATTCCACTATACAATCATATTCTATATGTATATTATATTAAAGAGAAACATACATACTATTAAATACAGTTATAGACGTTCTATACACATTATATATATATATATATACACAGGCCTCAAAATTTCCACTCGCCCCCTCGCAATTGGCGAGTGAAAATTGCGGGGGGGCGAGTGGAATGTCAGCAATGGTGCCTCACCGGCGGGACTAGGGATGGGACACTACCGCGGC
>NW_017306678.1:576059-597611 GCF_000935625.1 Nanorana parkeri
ATGTAATCACGCACTTTTGAGGCAAAATGTAAATATTATAGATATCTCTGCTCATGATCAGGTACATTAATAAATTAACCTGTCATATTGATTAACTAGGTGTTGTGATATTACCATAGTGTATGTTTCTTCTTTGATTATGTATGATCAGTTATTAAAATAACCAGGTATACGTTTCCAACATTCACCAGCTAAAAATGACGGTCTGTTTACTGTAATCAGACCTAAGCCATGGTTTTCATTTAACCCAGGTTCCTATGAACATTCCTTTGTCTGGCTCTGTATTTCAAGAGTTCTATTTTGGCTCTGTGTGACCTCTATGCATCTCTTCTAGTACATGGAGGTACCTTTTTAAAGATCTTTTCAGCATTAGCCAATCAAATGTGTATCTGATGAAGAATGTAGTGCAGCCAAAGCATATACTTTACTTAGAATTTCACTGCAGAAACTTTGAAGTTTCAGACATGTGTATTTAATCAAGGCATTGCTGCATTACAACAGTGAAATACAATTACTGACCTGTTTAATTGATTCCTTAAGTTCTGTGTGCAAAATATTTAAACTGGCCTCTCAAAGGGATTTGTGTTTCATCCAGTATGTCTGCATGCAAGTCTGTCTGTGGTCTTAAAGGAGATGTATACCAAAAATTAAATGCAATCTCAGTGAGAACATGGCAAGTTTACCAGATGCATATGATACAACTTACAAAAACAATGAAGGAATAGACATTTGTTTTCCATCACAAAAAATACGGAAGCATATGTTGTGATGTTATTTGCATGATCCATCTGATAATCATGCACAGGCCTCAAAATTTCCACTCGCCCCCTCGCAATTGGCGAGTGAAAATTGCGGGGGGGGCGAGTGGAATGTCAGCAATGGTGCCTCACCGGCGGGACTAGGGATGGGACACTACTGCCGCGGCAAGCGTTCGCTTCTGTTTTCTCTTCTCTTTCTCGCCTGCTGCAGCTACAGAGCGGCCGAGCCCGAGAAGGAGAAGAGAGAACAGAAGCGAGCGCTTGCCGCAGCGGTAGTGTTCCATCCGGAGCTGGCTCTCTGCGCTCACTCTCTTTCGTCCCGGCCACTTCAGCTCCACTCAGAGAGGCGGCTCTGATTACACCCATTATCGCTCCCTCTCTCTCCTTCTGGCCGCTCTGAAGCTGCAGCGGCCGGGAGCAGAGAGAGGGAACGCTGACAGGTGTGATCGTAGCTGCCTCTCTGAGTGCCCGCTTCCTGGAGCTGAAGCTGGAGCGGTCGGGAGAAGAGGTGATCGTTCCACGGTGTGATTCTGAGCATTCTTAAAGAGCCCCCCTCCCAGTCCACATCTTTTGGACGTTATTAATCTGAGTTAGGGGGCGTTTGCAAAGGTATCAGAGAGGCTTTGGGGGCAATTGCCACCAATACAGTACATTATGTTGAACACATATACTAAATACAGTTACAGACTTTAAAACATCTTACGTACAAAACATGTTTTATCAAGTAATATTGTAAGGCATTTTTTCTATGGTTGGGTGTTAGCCGTTGTCTTAAAGTGACATTAAAGTCTAAATGTTTTTTCCCTCCCCCCAATGTTAGTGAAAGCGCTTACCTAAAATGGTGTCTCTTAATCCAATTATCTTTTTATTTCCTGTCGTTTTCATCTGTCCCTCCGATCCAGCGCTGACACCTCTGTGCTTGCTGGCACTTCATGTCCCACGGTGTCTGTGCGGGTGCACGCTGTCCATAGACTTAGGGTGCCCACACACCTTACGATAATCGCGGGAAATCCCGCGATCGTACGATTATCGTAAGGTGTGTGGAAGCCGTGCGACCTCTACTACTGTAAGGTCGCACGACTTTTAACTTACGAACATGTTCGAAAACCCGCCTAGCATCGTACGATGTTCGGCGGGTTTGTGGCATGTTCGTAAGATAAAAGCCGGACGGGCCGGTGTTCGCAAGCGCACACTGCCCTTCGGCATTGCGGTCATCGGAAGCCCGCCCCTCCTGGGGGCGCGCTTGCGATCATCGCAAGTACGATCTGCCTGTCTAAGAAAATATTGTAAGGCATTTTTTCTATGGTTGGGTGTTAGCAGCTATCTGGAGGGCGTTAGCTGTTATCTTAGTCATTGGAAAAATTGGGGTTGGAATTGGTCTGACAAACAGAGGCCTTTCCCCACTCGCGTGTGTCATATAAACCTTTTATCTGATTTGGATCTACTCACAGACTGTTGCTGTTTACTCTTAAAATTCCCTAATCACATGTGAAGCGAACCTGCACATTTTTAGTGTAAGTTGCTTATTTACAGTACCTTGCATACCTTCCATTTTCACCATTTCACCATTTTGCAAGACACAACATTTTGAAAATACTTGTTATTTATTAACTTTGTAAGCTTTGTTGTGCTTGTGTACGTCAATAATTATTTTAGTGTATTTTTACTGAAAATATTGTTTTGATAAAAATTTGCGCACTTAATATGGGACCTACAAAATCAGCAGCACTGTATTTTTATTCTAGCAGTCTTTTGCTTCCATAAAATGTATGAAGGGGGCGTGCCCCGGAAACACGTCGACACAGCAGTGCTTTACACAGGACACGCTATCCGGATCTTTTTATTGCTCTGGTCATATTGTCCAACGGCTTGTTTTTATCTTCAACATAGTGAGTACCTGTCAATTCACCTTTATGCCTGTCTTTTTGGATTAAATGATATTGCACCAGGAAAGGCGCCTCTTCTTTTGTGTTTTTTAGATGTTCCAGTACCCTTGACTGTTTTGAGGCTGCACCTTGCATATGTGCTTACGATTTCTTCCCCAGGAGGGATAAGGATTGTCCTTGGCGCTTTTAAAACCATAAACTCTTCCATAAAATGTATAGTTAAGAAAGGTGGCGGGGAGAAGGTGTCTTTACAAACTCTGAAAGCTATAAGTGAAAATTATTAAAAAAGTGAAGAATTGCACAAATGCTCTGGCCACCTTGGGTTAAAAGTGGAGCACAGGACCTGACAGTGAAAGAGTTCATTAGAAATAATTTTTCCTATCACCTTACAAACAAAATCTACTTTACGAGTGGTACCTACAGGCAGTTAAAATTCTGTTATGTGATACTTATGGGCCTATTTATGACTAGCATTTTTCCCTCTTACCAAACCGCAACACATTGCAGAAAAGGCTTTGCATTGCACTTGCATTTTACAATTTATTTATAAAACTGCAGAACGCAGTGTGAAGCCTGCAAAGTCCTGAGGTCCAGTCACATCTGAGTGATCCGAGACCGCGTGGCAATCCGTGCAGTTTTGTGCTCAATCTCCGGGCAAACTCGCAGCAACGCGGTGCCATTCATTTCTAATGGCACCCCAATCGCGGCTAGCAATCTGCGCAGGTGTGGCCCACGTTTCTGAGGGTGCAATCGCACACAAACGTGGCCGCAAAAAAACAAGGGTCGCTCATGGCACAAAAAGGCGCATGAGCCTTTTTGCTGCGCGGCCCCATTGCTTGGTCCCAGGCCACCCATATGTGAACCAGACCTGAAGTGTATTCTGTGCTTACCTCTTCCTCCCAGCTATTTTTTTTTTTATATCATTAGAATTATTCAGACTCCCAAAGCAACTGGAGACCAAACCACATTTGGAGCTTCCAATCGAAAAGCAGCAGTATTGTCAGAATTAAGGACATATTGCTGGTTTGTAAATGGGCCCCATAGTGCAATGGCATACAACAAGATAGTTACTAAGGACAAAACTAAAATGATGTTTGATAGTTCAAAATACAGTACCTCCTGAACAATTTTTGTGCCCTTGGGATCTTTCATATTCACAGCTATACTCTGGGAAAATTACAAAACACAATATATTAGTTAAAAAAAACAATAAACAAGTGACATTCAAAGCAGGTATGAGCTTTCTTGAAATATCTATTGTCCAGAGTGGCTTTTAAATATTTGTGTACCTATGTGCTGATTTTACCAAGGTAAACAGTGGAATAAAGTACAATAAAAGAAGCTGAGAACCTGTGATCTTTAAGCTGATGTTAAACCAGATTATATTGCATATTAACAAACATAGGGATCTATTTATAAACAATTTGCAGAGCCATTCACTCTCTATGAATGTTCGTATTGTGCAAATAGAGGCAAAAACAAACGCTCTTAGTATTTTTTCTTTCAGGTCGAGTTTACTGTAATGTAATACTACATTATGACCACTAGATGGAGATGAAGAGCACAGGGGAAAAAATACTTATTTCCTATGCTTCGGAGCTCCACCTAGTGGTCATAATGTGGTATTTCATTACTTCTGACTTGTTAGAATGTTTATCTTTGCCTCTATTGACACAGAACAAATGTTTACAGAGATTCATAGGGCAAATGGCTTAACAAATTATTTATAAACAGACCCCATAAAGTTATTTGTCCCATATCACTCTTGATAGTGATACAAAAAAATTCCAGCAACAGCTGCAAGAAGATAATTCTGTGCAGCACCATGCCTTATTTTTTCTAACAAATGCATAAAATACTGAAATTATGTTAACTGTATACCACAAGTGAAAATAGTTTACTATCTAGGAAAATTGTATACATTGTGATAGAGTTGGAAACACTGAAATGAATGCAACCACCACCATTAAAAAATGCGTAGTTTTACTTAATACATATACTATATAAAAGGAACCTGTCTGGGCAGTTGTGGCCTGGCATGGTTGAGGCTACAGGTTGCCACTGTTTATCATTAGCTATATTTGTTTGGGGGCAAGCAAGTCTCTTTGCGGTATACACCAGTACCACCACTTCTTTCTGGAGAATAGCAGCTTCAGAAATGGATGGAAGCATTCACTGCTCCAGATAATATCTGACCTGACTGATATACATGCACACAAACAAATAACAATGACAATAAGCTATAAAAGCTTATAAGATTGGTGAAAGTAAAAGTAAAGCCATTATACAAGGATAATCACTTTACTTTTATTCACATTTTATACATCAGCCTCCAAATTCTTTAGGAAAAATATTCACATGAGGAATCAGTATAGTCATCCTTCTGTCATTTTAAGTTAGCAACTCTGCTGTACATAAGTGTACCCATTTCACCACATTATTTTATCATCAAGCTGTTGTTGTTTTTTGACTGTATAATAACTACATGAAACAGTAAATACAACCTAAAATAAAAAAGAAGTGATATATTAAACAGCTGAAATGCTAATATAAATACCTTCTTATTTCTGTTCACACTGAGAAAATAAGTACTTTCAGTTCCTACGAAAGGAGGTCCCCAGGACCTAGTATCATCTCCAGATCCTACAGAACAAAATACAGAAAATAGATTATGAAAGCTTTGTACAAATATTTAATTTGAATCAGATTCAAGCCTACTGAACATCACTTCCTTTATACTTAAAACATACAGCTTAAACTATATCTTTTAGATTGTAAGCCCTCAGGGGCAGGGCCCTCCTTACCATCTTGTCTTGAATTGTATTGTGATTGTAATGTCTTCCTTATATTGTAAAGCGCTGCGCTATATAAATCCTGTATAACAATAATTTCATTCACCCTGTCAATATCTGTGAATGTTCATTTTGTGTGAATAGAGGCAAAAATAAATCTTTTTCAGATTAAATGTAATGTATAATGTTATGGCCACTAGATGGGGGCTGAG
Organism: Nanorana parkeri; assembly: GCF_000935625.1. NCBI lineage: Eukaryota > Metazoa > Chordata > Amphibia > Anura > Dicroglossidae > Nanorana > Nanorana parkeri. The sequence goes on from NW_017306678.1 coordinate 581,708, forward strand.
GAGCATAGGAAATACTTATTTTCTATGCTCTTCAACTTAATCTTGTGGTCATAATGCAGTATTATTTTACATTACATTCCACCTTAAAAGAAAATATACTAATAATGTTTGTTTTGCCGTCAGAGAGATCTGAAGGTTGAATGGCCCTGTAAAGTGTTTTAACCACTTGCTGACCAGGTGTTTAGACCCCCTTCCTGGCCAGGCCATTTTTCAGTATTCAGCGCTGCGGTACTTTGACTGACATTTATTCCGTCATGCAACGCTGTACTGAAATTAATTTTATACAATTTTTTGGGGACAGATAGAGCTTTCTTTTGGTGGTATTTAAACACCACTGGTGGTTTTATTTTTTACTATATTCAGGAAAAATTACTGAAAATGTTTTTTACATTATGTTATAAAACAACTAATATTACCCACCTTTTTGGTAAAATATAAAAAAACGGTCACGTCGGGTAAATAGACACCAAACATGTCAAGCTTAAAAATTGCGCGCACCCGCAAAATCATAACAAACTAGCATACCCAAATTTGACCATAGGCGACGCTTTAAAAACTTTTACAGCTCATCAGTTTCATGTTATCAGTGATTGATGGCCCTAGAATTATTGCACTCACTGCAACGTTTGCGGCGATATGGAACATGTGCGGCGTAATGGGCGCAATCGTCGTTTTCGCAGATATGCGCACCTGATGCATGTTTACATGCGTGTATGTATGGGTGGGGACTTGTATAATTCTTTTTTATGTGTAACTTAAACATTTTTGGGGGGAAACTGTAATTTTGTTTCCTATTCTTTTTTTTTTCACTTAACTTTATTGCTATCACAAAGGGGGCTAAGAAACCCCTATATGTGGTAGCAAAAGATGTGACAGGTCCTCTTTATGGAGACATCAGGGGTCTCCAAGACCCCTAATGTCACCTAGGACCCCCCTGAAGAAGCTGATGAAGCAGAGATCTACTTCATCAGCTTCTCTCCAGCGTCTGAAGCTGGAGAGTGACACGAAAATGCGGAAGTGATGTAACATACATCACTTCCGCAATCTGACACCGGAGAGGGGACCGGAGGGAGATCGTAAACAGACCTACCTCTAATCCCGTCAGAGTGGCACTATGCTGGTCCCGGGCTCACACCGGGGGGGGGGGGGGCTACTTTTCTTCTCCGTGGTCCCTGTGTGTGTTGCAAAGTAGTCACTGCTCCAAGCTCGTTCCCGTGATAGACTACAATCTCATGTTTAGTTTACTAATTTGTATTGAAATTCTAGAGGGTTATTCACTTAGCTGCTGAACGCTGTTTCGGCTATTCACTTCAGCCTTGTAGCCATGTTCGGCTGAGCCGAAGTGCAGAAGGAGTTCGACTCAGCCGATCCAACATGTGGTTTGGCTGAGCGATAGCTTTAGCAGCTCACTCGCTGCCGTTCACCCCTAATCTCATAGGGGACCGAACGGCAGGCAGCATTCGGCGTGGCTATTCTGCTTGGTACCTCCGAGGTAGCGAGCAGAATAGAAAAAAAGTTAAATAAATGGGAAAAAAATGTTGAAAAATTATTTTAAAAATGTAAAAAAAAATATTTTAAAGAAAAGAAAAAAAACAACACACGCCGACCCAACCGTACGTGATGAACTCCCGCCACATAATGAAGCATGAAGCATTCGACAGATGCTGGAAAAATAAGAACAATTGGGTGGAGCTAGCGGTGACATCACTGATATCTCTGTCCAACTGTTTCCTATTGGACGGCACCTGCCAGAGTCTTCTAGCAGGTCCCGGCCAATAAATAACAACTGGGCGGAGCCGGCCATGATGTCATGATGGGTGACGGGAGGACGCTAGTTTGTGTCCTCCCGTTACCCTTAGGAGAACTATGGGGAAAAGCCCTGACCCCATAGTTCTCCTTTAATAGTTAGGGTACTTGGATGTATTTTAAAGATTTCAACAGGTGAACTTTAAAGTCTAATTTTTCATTATTATAGTCATGTTACTCTCACGTTACTCTCTCAGTGGTTAAACTGTACATGGGGAAAGTTACTGAATAAACCAGTAATGTATTTATTAAGCCACAATAGTTCTTTACATGATAAGAAGAGTGACTGTAGCTGCCAATGGACATTAAAGGCAAAGTTCATGCCTTGTTGACAGATTTGATAAACTAGAGGAGACTCAGGCAACCCAACCTGCACCTTGTCTCATAGTAACCAATCAACTTTAATTGTTCTGACTACTATATCAGAAAAAAAGATGATTTACAATTGCTTAGCTGGATAACTGCATTCAGTTACTGCATCTTGCACATTTAATAAGCCTAATTTGATTTTTAAAAGAGAACCCCAAACCTATTTTTGTATCACACGTGTTACATGGAGGCAGACAATTCACCCTGCTTCACTCACCCCAAGAAGAGCTAAAGTAAAGCTATTTCAGTTTCATTATTAAATTCCCTCATGCCCATCACTAATTTTCAGGTTTGATTATTATGCTAAGGAGACCAATAAATATTACTAAAATGCAGCTCCTCCCCTACCAGACCGGTATGCAATGTATAGAACATGCTAATTAAAAAAAGAGCAGAGTAACAGAGAGATGAGCTCATCAGAGTGCTGCGTCTTCTTATACCGGACAATGTTACTGAACTGCAGCAGAGACAAATTAGGTCTCATTCTCTGACAGACAGAGCTGTGTTGCAGGAGCTGTAAAAATCTCAGAACTGGATGGACAAAAAATATCTGGAAGGTAAAACTGATCTTTTGTATTTCATATGTGTGTATAGCTGTCTGCATGGAGTTCAGTTTTAAAATCATTCATAAGAATACTTGGAATTAAACAAACCAATGTGTGTAATCTTGTATTGAAGGAGGTCATTAAAATATTAATTGTGTAGAACAAGAGTGGGGATGGTATGACAGCAGGCAGGATGTGCAGGAAAGCAGTGCAAAGGGTATGACAGCAGGCAGTATTTGCAGGGGAGGAGTACAGAGGGAATGAGAGTGGGCAGTATGCACGGAAGAGGGCTGAAGGAAGCTACGACAGTATGGACTATGTGCAGGAGAAGATTGTGGATGGTATGACAGAGGGCAATATGAGCAGGAGAGGATTAGGAACAGGGAGCGGAATGTACAGGAGAGGTGTGCAAAGGATACGACAATAGGCAGCATGTGCATAAAAGGAATGCACAGGTTTTGAAAGCAGATGTAATGTTTGGGAAAGGTGGCTATGACGGCATGTAAAGTGTAGGAAGATAAAATAGAATAAGATACATTTTCTACTGATTCTTAAAACTGATTTTTTTTTTTTTAGTTTGATGATGTGTTCTCTTTATAGATAAAGGCAGGTGTCTATCGGTACTATAATACTTCCTCAGTGTCCATCAGATACAGTCTGGCAACGGATAACCCCCATCTGTAACTAAGCAGAGCACAAGCAAACTAAAGCTCAGGACCTGGAAGTGTTCAGTTCTGAGCACTTTCGGGTTCAGTGTGTGCAGAAGAGATGCACTATGTCTAACTCTGGTGCCTACTGGACTGCGCAGTCATATTTAGACACCCTGTACACCAACAAAGTGAAAATAAGATGATAAAAATTGAGTTTGTTTGTATTCTTGACTGCAAAGCTATTTCTGTGCCTTCAATTAAACTTTACAAAAAGAATTCAAGCAAGCAGTATTCACGCCTAAACTGTCCCCTTATAAAATGCCATTACAGTTTTATTGAAACAAACTCTTATACAAATACGGTTTTGGGGATCCATATGACTTAAAGTGTATCTCTAGCAAAAAAAGACTTCCCCTTACCTCTTGTTCCAGTGTCATAAAATGTTGGATCTCCTATCACTTCTGTCCCAGTAACAATGGTCACAAGGACAAGAAGAGATAATATATCTCCTTCTTGGCATATACAGCAAGAAAAACTTGACAGAGGTTCAACCATCCACTACGTTGTCCAAAGTAAGACAAAAAAATGAATTTGGCTACCGATACATTTTAAACAGTCCCTGAGATGCAGAAATGTTCAAACATCAAGTGGGTCTGTGTTGTCCTCAGCCCCTCCTCTACAATTCTTTCCAGGCAGCTCTGACTTGCACAAAAATTGATCAAACCTGGCATCTTGTTACCGTATGAGTTTATGTCAAATCTTCATAAGACATATGTATATAGTTTTATTTCTTGTTTTAAATATTTCCCCTGAGGTGTTGATAGCTTGTAGGGAAATAAAGTCTTTGTTGTGCTTATCACTGTGGAGGGGAGTGCCAGGCCCAATGAATTGCAAATAGGGTCATTGTTGAGCACAGGCATGTCCAGATAATTACCATAGAGGTGCAACTTCAGTATCCTGTGTATCAGGAGCCAAGACCCTTTGATCTAATAACAAGTAGACTGGCCAATCGTAGAGAGGGGTGTGGAGTTGTAAAGAGGGTCTTGGAAACCCTCCAATCTCCAGTAGGCCTTGGGAGGCAACCAATAGGAGATTTGTCATGCATCCCTATGGACACGAGGGCTATATTAATGACTGGAAAAAACAGCTCGGCCTCTTTTCACCAGGATGGGGCCTCATGTGACGTTTAATGGGTAACTATACATATAATCTTTCCACCACTTAACTGTATGTCTGTTTGTCTGTTAGATACCAATGTCTGGGTATTTGGCATGTTTAAATCTTTTCTTTGTATGTTGTAGTTAAATAGATTGTTGGTTCATTGTATTTAAGTCTTGATACTGTATACCAATAAATTCTGTTATTGTGTTGAGCTCAAAAATCTCATGAATGAATCCTTAGAATATTATACCTGTAAGTGTGAATGCTTATATAGCGGTTCATAACTTAAAATAGTAATTCAGGTAACAATCTCTTTGAGGATAACAACACAGACTCTTTTTCTGCCCACACTTCCTAAAATGAGGCAAAATGGAGAAAATGCATAAAGCAACTGTATAGCAATATAGATATGTTGGATAATTGTCATATTGTGTATCACATCAAATTATGTTCCCAGCTTAACAACACGTAACAATGTATCAGCGATACCTGCGCTTACTACGGCCATTAAAGCCCAAACACCCATTACTAACCTCAGCAGCTGCAAGTCTAGTATAACGTTTGCCTCCTCCTCCACTTAAACAGACATGTTACCAATACAGGGTGTATTTCTATGTCTATGATACAAGTCATTCAACAACATACAAAGCCATCTACAACTCCGCCCCAACCTACATCACTGATCTCATCTCAAAATATCACCCAAACCATCCTCTCCGTTCCTCTCAAGACCTCCTGCTCTCTAGCTCTCTCATTACCTCCTCCCATGCTCGCCTCCAGGACTTCTCCAGAGTGTCCCCCATCCTCTGGAACTCCTTACCCCAATCTGTTCGCCTATCTCCTACTCTGCCCACCTTTAGGCGATCCTTAAAAACCCATCTTTTCAGGGAAGCCTACCTCATCTCAACATAACTGGCTTTTACTTCCTCCAATAACTCAATCCAAACAATTATTACCTTTTGTATCACTTGCCCCTCCTACTAGATTGTAAGCTCTCACGAGCAGGGCCTTCCCAACCCTATTGTTCTGAACCTGTATTGTAACTGTACTGTCTCCACTACTTTGTAAAGCGCTGAGCAAATTGTTGTCGCTATATAAATCCTGTATAATAATAATAACAATAATAATTCTGAATTGAGAAAGCTGGTTGGATGACCAGTGAAACGTATTCAAGAAAAATACAGCAAGTCCAGTTGCCTTGACTTATTTTTTACAGATATTTAATCTATGCATATCTAAAATATGTATAGAAAGTGGGTACAAAGGCAGCATGGCCATTAGAATTTCCTGACTTGGCATTCCCCTTTGCTGGTGGGGAAAATTAGGAAAAGGAACATGGGATGGAAATAGCAGGATCAGTATCTAATTTTAAACCTTGTTTATATCCTTCAAAAAAAAAAATAATGTCTGACATGCCATGGTATTTACTATATGGATATTTGGCATATGCCCATTTATCAAGTGAAAATGGAAATTCCTGAGTAGATTTGTGAATTGGTCATGAAAGTGGATTTGGTTACTCAAGCGTTTACTGCTAAATAACTGGAATATGTTTACAATTTCTTCCTTCAAATTGCAGTTTTAAATTATTTGCTTAACCTAATACATTACACTGAAAATGTGGAACTAGTTGCTGTTTAATCAGGGATGACGGTCAAAAAAATCACCTTTGTTCCTATGCCACAGTTTAATATTGTCACAAATGTTAATCCTTTAACTGGAAAACAAGATTTTCTCTTTACAGTTTCCTTTACAGTTGAAGTCATGTTGGTTGAATCATTTCAAAAGCATAAAGTGTTAAAAAATGTTAAAGTGGCACTAACCTCAAGCAGAATTATGGGGTGAGTGAGAAACGCTCATCCCCATAATTCAAGCCGACCTGCGACAGAGAAGCTGTCACACGTCGACTCTATTGCCTCCGGGACTTCTCCAGAGTGTCCCCCATCCTCTGGAACTCCTTACCCCAATCTTGGGGTAAGGAGTTCGCTGACTTCCCGATCGCTGACTTCCCGATCCTTTACCTTTGGAGAGAGGTGACTGCCAGTTACCGCTCCCCGCAGGAATCCCCCCTCTCCTCTCCGTTCCTACTTATGTTCCCCATGATCCCTGTGTGTGTTGGAAAGTAGCCACTGCTCCAAGCTTGCTCTCCCGATTAGGGCTGCAACAACTAATCGACATAATCGATTATAATCGATTATTGAAAAAGTTGTCAACTTTTTCAAATGGACTACAATCTTGATACAAATTAGTAAGGCCTTGTTCATACCAAGCGTGTTCCAGGAGCAGAGCAGTTACAGACCAGAGCAAAACTGCGTCCAATGTATTCCAGTGGTATGTTTAGCTCCAGTTCACATGGCAGCGTTCAATTCCAGAGCAGGTCCAGAGCAGGTAAAAAAACTGCAGCAGGCCCTATTTTACCTGCTCTGGAACGCATGCAAACGCCCTGGAACGCACTAAAAGCCCATTTTAAACTTTTTAAAAATGTTGTTTTTTTTACCAAAAACAGCCCGGAACGCATCAAAAACACGGCAAAAAACGCGGCGCAACCCACTGCAGTGTGTGTGCAGAAACTCATGCAGATCTTCTCTGCATTTGGTGTGAACAAGGCTTAAACTAAACATGAGATTGTAGTCCATCACAGGAGTGAGCTTGGAGCTTTACAACACACACAGGAACCATGGGTAACAAAAGTAGCCACCCTCCAGAAGGAAGGGCAGTGTCAGCACCAATTCAGAGATGATTTGAGGATCTAAAGCTGAGTGATACACAAATAAGATACATGTTTGTTAATAGTTAAGGTACTTGAATGCAGGTTCAAGGTTTAAAGGAGAGCTATGGGGTAACCTTGTTTGCCTAATGCATTTTTAAGATTTAACTCCTGAGTGTAATGTCACTTTAAGAAGCCTTTATATTAAACAATCAACCAACTAACCAACAGCAACTACCATACAACATACAGCATGTTCAGCATTACTAGTATCACTGTCATTTCACATATGAAAGTCCTGAGGTCTTCCAACCCATTTTTTAAATACTATGGTCATATACTAACACAGAAAAAATTAAATGAACTTTCATAAATTCAATCATTTAGACCCACCATACAGCTCTTCTGTATGGCAGTACTACAGTCGTGGTGACATGGACTCAACTTCCTTCCCCTCCTTTTGCGCCAAAGCTCATTCACTAAAGTACACCCCATGGAAATATTTGACTTTCACATACAGTGTTTGAACAGGCAAACATTATCAGGGTTATTCACAAAAGGGTGAAGAGTTTGGAGAAGACAGGAGAAGACAACAATCTAGGACAACATAGCTGAACTGGAAAGTGAGTTGAATTGGAGAATATTTCCAAATTAGCTATTTTGGCCTAGATTGTTCACGTCTCCTGCCTTCTCCAAACTCTTCACCCTTTTGTGAATAACCCTGTAGATCTTCATTCAAACTGTGACTTCAAATAAAAGTGATATACTTGAATATAAACACAAAGGAAATTTGCATTTTCTATTATTTATTCAGCAATAGATGTAATGATGTATTGTGGAAAAAGTAAGTACACCCTTGGCTTCAGACACTGGTATTGCTCTTTTAGCAGAAATTATTTCTTTCAGGGCATTCTTTAATAACTGCCTTCTAGTCTCTGACATCACCTTGGTGACATTTATTTACCACTGCTGCATGCAAAAATTCCTTTAGTTGCAAGATGGTTGTGGGTTTCCTTGCATGGACTGCCCGTTTCAAATCCCTGGAATTTAAATCAGGGATTTGAATACACAAGGCCATAGCCCTACATTTCTTCTTTTATTCTTTGCTGGATTTGCTAGCATGCTTCAGCTCATTACCATGATGAAAGATTAGATGGCCAATTATTTTTTCGATTAATTGGATAAAAAAATTAATAAATACCTTACTTAATTTAAAATAAAATACATACATGGAGTGTTACAAGCATAAACTTTACTTCAGAATAGAAACTGCATGCACAATTTTACTTCCTACTCACAGGAGGTATGTAGTACAGTTAATGAATGTGTCACAAAAAAAAAAAAAAAAATAGCCTCACCGAAATATCAATATGAGACTGAACAGATTCCTCCTGTTCTCGCTTTCATTATAACCCCAGTTTCTTGACAAGAAACCAGTGCTACCCCTGGAAGCCTGTCAACTCTAGCCAGATGATATGGAAGGCCAGATGCATCCATTTGAGAGGTGTTCTGCCGTTTTGTAAGAAGGCAGACAGACTTATGTGGCACAATAAAGAAAAAACTTGCGACTAATCCAGCTAAGAAGATGACTGCAAATGTTGCAGCTTTCCCATGTTTATTGTTCTTTTCATGCCATTGTATAGATTCACTTATCCATAAAACAACAATAAAACTTAACAGAAAATATTCAGAAAAATAACCTGGTTTTTCGACTTTTATGACTTCCGCTCCAAGATCTCCAAGAATCATTGTAGCAAAAGGCCCAGCAAGTACCCTAGAAAACAATAGTGGGATTTCTACTTTACCGAAGAATTTTCTCAAAGAATTCATTTTTATGTATACTTGGAACATTAAGACAAATACATGAAGGAGGATAATTCGGTATTATAATAATTCCTTATCAAGCAATCAAGAAGCTTGCTGAGTCTTCAGTTTGGTAGATATAATTCATAAAAATATATGTAAAATAGGCATAAAAAGCAACAATATCTTATAACATTTACTAACAGGTTTCGGCAAGACAGCCACTGAAAGGTGTCCTCAATTTTAGATACCCATAATGCAATATTTACAGGGTTATTCACAAAAGGGTGAAGAGTTTGGAGAAGGCAGGAGAAGTGAACAATCTAGGACAGTGGTGGCGAACCTATGGCATGCGTGCCAGGGAGGGCATGCGAGGCCCTTTCTGCTGGCACGCGAGCCCACGTTCAAGCCCCAAAACATTAAGGCAGCCGACATGTCGAAGGCGGAGAAATCGGCAGGCGAGCGAGTAGGAGGAGAAGGGGGACGGAGCGGCAGGGGGTGGAGACAGAGGGAGATGGAGGACGGCAGGAGACGGAGGACTGAGCGGCATGAGACAGGGCCGGAGACAGAGGTAGATTTAGGCGGAGATGAAAGAGGACGTGAGGAGATGGGGACGGAGCGGCATGAGACAGGGGGAGATGGAAGAGGCCTGTGAAGACCGAGGAGGCAAAGGCAGGGACCGCGATGGAGGAGGCGTCGCCAAGGGGCCAGTCGAGCGGCGAAGCTGAGACGATTGGGCGCCGAGGCAGCAGTGAAGGCTGGGCTTCCCGTGTAAGGTAGGAGCACTGTGCTGGCAGGGCCCAGCATACATTATGCACAGCCCACCAAAGAGTCACAGGGGGGCTGTGCAATACCTTTTAGTGGGCTTTGCAGGATCCATGGGGGCTCTGCAGCCTGCAAAGTCCACCACAGATCCTGCACAGCCCCCCTGAGATCTGGCAGACTGTGGGGTCTCTGCAGGATCTGTGGGGGGCTTTGCCAGATCTCAGGGGGGCTGTGTAGGATCTGTTGGGGGCTTTGCAGCCTGCAAAACCCCCCACAGATCCTGCAAAGCCCCCCTGAGATCCGGCAGACTGCGGGGTCTCTGCAGGATCTGTGGGGGGCTGTGCCAGATCTCAGGGGGGCTGTGCAGGATCTGTGGGGGGCTTTGGAGCCTGCAAAACCCCCCACAGATCCTGCAAAGCCCACCACAGATCCTGCACAGCGCCCCTGAGATCCGGCAGACTGCAGGGTCTCAGGGGGTCTCTGCAGGATATGTGGGGAGCTTTGCAGGATCCGTAGGGTGCTCTGCCTCCTGCAAAGCCCACCACAGATCCTGCACAGCCCCTCTGAGATCTGGCAGACTTCAGGGTCTCATGGGGGCTTTGCAGGATCTATGTGGGCTCTGCAGCCCCATGGTGGGCAGAGCCCATTACAAATCCTGCACAGCCCCCCTGAGACCCTGCAGACTGCAGGGCCTCCAGGGGGCTGTGCAGGATCTGTGGGAGGCTTGGCAGGGTCTTGGGCCTGTGCAGGATCTGTGGTGGGCTCTGCCCACCAGAGCCCCCGCAGAGCTCACCACAAATCCTGCTAAGCCCCCCTGAGACCACAGCTTTCCTGCTATGCTAATAGCGGAACATGTCAAAAGCTGGATACAGTGTTTGCACTGTATCCAGCGACTGACAGGTCACGCAAAAAGTATTAAACAGGAAGGGGTGGGGTAAATTTAGTGGGGGTGGGGGCGCCCGAGTTTTGCCTTGCCTAGGGCAGCCCCAAACCAGAATACACCACTGCGTTCAGGGACCACCAATTGAAATAGATCCGACTGACCCGGATCGCCTTGGTATGCGATCCGGGCCAGTCACAATTAGGCAGCGGCGGCCAATAAACAGGTAGGTTAGACGAGATTAATACTAAACTTATTTTCAGCGCTGGCACTTTGAGATAAATTAATTGATTTTGCGTCGCAGTTTGGGAACTCGGGTTCAAAAAGGTTCGCCATCACTGATCTAGGACAACATAGCTGATTTAGAAATATTTTCCAATTCAGCTCATTTTCCAGTTCAGCTATTTTGTCCTAGATTGTTCACTTCTCCTGCCTTCTCCAAACTCTTCACTCTTTTCCCTTTTGTGAATAACCCTGTTACTACTATTTAAAAGGGGTGGTAAAACAATTTGACAGTTTATGGCGTTAAGGAGAAATAATAGACCCCCCCCAGATTACCACCATAGAGAAAAAGCTAATCAGATAATACCTTTAGGATATTTATCCATCGCAAACACATATACAAATGTAGCATACTGTCCTCTTGGCCCGAAGTGTGATCACAAGCACCCGAACGCGTGGCACAATAGTGCATGCGTTCCGGTCCAGTGTGATCTGCAAAAAATGCAGTATTTTTATATTTTTTGCAGATCGCACTGGACCGGAAAGCAGGCAGTAATGTGCCATGCGTTCGGGTGCCAGTGATCGTACTGCGGTCAGGAGGTATGGCTGCAGTGCTATTGACTTCAATGCACCGCCACACGCTCTCCCGCCCCAAAACAAAGTAAGCCGGCCACATTGCGTTCCAGTGCATTTCAGAGGCCGAATGATCTGGAACGCACTCTTTGTGGTGCGACTGGGACCTCAGTGGAGCTCAGTTGAGCAGAAGTTTATCTGCATGTATGCCTTTACTTTGCAGCCGTATGCTTTGTCTGCTTTTCCTTTTCATTCTGCTAGAATGTGCATTGCAGAGTTTGTGCCTTTACTTTGAGTCTAATCCCCACAATAAGAATAAATAGGCTTTTAGGGCTGCAGCTAACGATTATTTGGCTTGATTAGTTGATTAGTTAGCCGATTATTAATTTCGATTAATCGGATTAAAAAAGAAAAAACATCATTATTTTAAAACAAAATACACAAATGCAGCGTTACAGACAATGTTTACTTCAGAATAAAACAGTATGCACATTTTGTAAAAACGCACTGCAGGGCATAGCTGTACTGCACATTCTAGTGCGGGCGATCACACTGCGGATGGGAGGTGTATTTGGGATCCATTGAAATGAATGGTACCTCCTTTTTTAATAATTGTATGTATTATATTAGACATTTTAATTAGTTTCATGGACTTAAAATAATGTGAATTGTAAAACTCTAAGCCAATATAATAAAATAATCAACCTTTTATTTAAAATAGCACACCCAAAAAATTATTTCTATTTTTAATTTGTTTATTTAACTTCATTTTTGTTATTTGTTTGCATTTTTAATTTTGATGTATTTAACTTTTTTTTTCCTTTTTTTAATTTTAGTTTATTTAACTTTATTTTCTTAAACTTTTTTTTTAACTTCATTGCTGGGAGTAATAGCCAGCCTGCTAATGGATATTTTAAATTGCAATATCCCATAGAAGGCTGGCTATTGCACCCGCCCACTGCCTGCTGTTAACCAGCAGAGGAGGGACCTGAAGGAGAAAACTTCTCCATCAGGTCCTCCTCTGCTGATTGACAGCAGGCAGTGGGTGAGTGCAACAGCCAGCCTTCTATCGGCTATTGCATTTTAAAATATCCAATTGCAGGCTGGGTATGGCTCCCAGCCTCTAGATGTAGAGGAGGGGGCAGCGCAGAAGTAGGGCAGCAGCGGAGGCACCAGGGGGCAGAGGAGGAATGAGGGGGCAGAGGAGGAATGAGGGGGCAGAGGAGGAACGAAGGGGCAGAGGAGGAACAAGGCGGGCAAGCAGAAGCACGGGGTGGCAGAGTAGGACTGGGACAGCAGTGGAGGTACGGGGGGACAGAGGGGGAATGCAGTCTCAGCGATCTCTGCTCCCCGCTGGTGCCGGCTGCAGTGGTCTGTGTCCCCACTGCCTCTGCCGATACAGACAGGTGGCAGCGGGGGTTGAAAGGGACACTGACCGCTGCAGCGTGGAGGAGAACGGAGGAGCAGAGTGGCAGCAACTAATCGAAAAGCAACGAATTAATGATGAGAATCGATGCCAACTGTTTTCATTATCGATTATAATCGATTTAATCGATTAGTTGTTGCAGCCCTATAGGCTTTATATTTGTACAATTAAGAACTACTTAATTAACTGGCTATAAACCTTGTACAAGCTCTTAAAGTGGAAGTATTTTTTTAAAAAATTTAAAAATAGCTAATTACATTTTCCCCCCGTTTCTGTGCATGTGCAGTTCAGAGTACAGAATGGCAGGATTATTGCTGTGATGAATTAACTCTTCTGTGCATGCGCGGCAGTTATGCCATCGGGACCCGCCCAAACATGTGACTTTGGAAGAAGACCAGGATGAATCACCTCTCTTGAAGCATGCCTGTAGTTTCCGATCATCTATTGTCACATGCCCATAGTCTCAGTGCCGGTGAGTGCTGGAGGGTATCACTTTGGCATGTAAGGCAGCTATAATGTGTTAATATGTCTCTGGGGGCTCTTTTTATTTCTAATCTGCTTTATTTCCATTTTAAACAACAGCAACATAACATATTTTGATCATTTTAAAACATAATATAAATATTTTTATAACATAATTATATGTTATTAATTTGTCCATACCTTGTTAAGTCCAAGATTTTCACTCCTTCCAGTGGCCTTACATTATCAGCCTCTGTAACTATAGAGAAACACACCATTATACACACTGTAACTATGACCACACATATATCTCATACAACACATGACACAAATTGTCATGCTACAATGTCACATTTATTTACTAATTTGTATTGAGATTGTAGTCCATCACAGGAGTGAGCTTGGAGCGGTGGCTACTTTACAACACACACAGGGTCCAAGTGGAACAAAAGTAGCCACCCTCCAGAAGGAAGGACAGTGTCAGCACCAATTCAGAGATGATTTGATACACAAATAAGATACATTTTAGTTAACAGTTAAGGTACTTGAATAAGTTTTTAAGGTTTAACTCCTGACTTTAGTGTCTCTTTAAAACTGTAAGGCCTTGTTCACACCAAGCGCGGAGCAGGTGCAGAGCAGAGCAGTTGCAGACTGGATCAAAACTTCGTCCAATGTATTCCAATGGTATTTTTTGCTCCAGTTCACATCGCAGCGTGCAGTTCCAGAGCAGGTGAAAAAGCCCTATTTTACCTGCTCTGGAACGCATGCAAACGCATCAAAAACACATGCAAATGCCTGTAACTCACTGAAAGCCCATGTTAAACCAAAAAAAAAGAAAAAACGGCCCGGAACGCATTAAAAACGCAGCAAAAACGTGGCACAACCCACTGCACTGCGTGTGTAGAAACCTGAGCCGATCTGCTCTGCATTTGGTGTGAACAAGGCCTAAGGAAACATGTAAAAACTGGATATGACCCTTGACTGCTAAACAAAACTCAAGTTAGACCCAGTAGTTTCTTGTTGGGCCTTTATCTTAACACCTCCTATTTGACGTACAAGGATAACTTCTACATACAGTCATATGGGTATATAATGACATCACCATTTTCCTCCCTTACAGCTAACCTGTATATGAAAGAAGTCATGGAGAACTATGGGCATGCTACAAGAAGGGGTCAGAGAATATAGACATTCTGCAGTTGATGCTCAGAGACTAACAAACTACTATGAAGGTCTCCTGAAGCATTTAGCCATTCTCTGACCATCTTTTGAGGCATGCCCATAGTCTCTGACCATCTCTTGTAGCATGCCAATAGTCTCTGACCATTTCTTGTAACATGCCTATGCATCTCTGACCATCTCTTGTAGTATGCCCATAGTCTCTGACCATCTATTGTCACATGCCCATAGTCTCCCTAGCCATCTTTTGTAGCATACCCATTGTCTCTCACCATCTCTTGTAGCATACCTATTGTCTCTGACCATCTCTTGCACCATGCCCATACTCTCTAGCCATTTCTTCTAGCACGCCAATAGTCTCTGACTATCCCTTGTTGCATGCCAATAGTCTGTGACCATCTCCTGTAGCAAGTCCATGTTCTCTGACCCCCTCTTGTAGCATGCATATAGTTTCTAGCCAACACTTATAGCATGCCCATAGTCTCTGATCATCTACCAGCAGTTATCTAGTAATTTCTGCAAACAGCAAAAGACTACACATACACAATGAGGGGAATTTATCAATGCTGGAGCAGACAATTTAAAGCGGTTGTCCATGGGAACCAATCAGCGTCTATCTTTCATTATCAAAGCTTAACCAAACAAAATTAAGAGAGAAGCTGATTGGTTGCTAAGGACAACTGCTCCAGTTTTGATAATTTTCCCCAAGTGTGTGTACAGCCGTGAGCCGCTGCTGCAGCTGACAGATTTGTACTCTGTACAAATAAATGGCCGATGCCACCACTGTTTGTATTTAACTGCCCAGCCAGGATTAGAGCCTCTGACCGATCCTAGATGCAGACATGCTGAGTCCAGGGACGGTGTTACTGCGGAGTTTCCGGCTGCACACATACTGGTCGCAGCTAAAGGGCCAGTTTGTATACAGTCATAGCACAGAATACAGTTGCGTACAGAAGCAGCGTTTAGTCGCCTCTGAACAGAGTACACTATTCACTAGGGCTGCAACAACTAATCGATTAAATTGATTATAATCGATAATGAGAATTGTAGGCAACAATCCTCATCATCGATTAGTTGCTTTTCGATTAGTTGCAGCTGCTCCTCCATTATCCTCCCCACTGGTGCTGGCTGCAGCGGTCTTTGTCCCCTTCAACCTTTCAATCCCCACTGCTCTCCCTGCCTGTATCAGCAGAGGCAGCGGGGACACAGACACCAGCGGGGAGGAGAGACCGCTGTGACTGCATTCCCTGCTGCCCCCCCCCTCCTACCTCCGCTGCTCTCCCGTACTTTCTCTGCCCCTCCATGCCTCCACTGCCCGCCCCCTTCCTCTGCTGCCCCTCGTGCCTCCTCTGCCCG
>NW_017306678.1:597731-619698 GCF_000935625.1 Nanorana parkeri
AGGCTGGGTGCCATACCCAGTCTGCTTTTTGATATTTTAAAATGCAATAGCCAATAGCTGGCTGGCTATTGCACCTGCCCACTGCCTGATGTCAATCAGCAGAGGAGGACCTGATGGAGAACTTCCTCCTTCAGGTCCCTCATCTGCCGGTTTACAGCAAGCAGTGGGCGGGTGCAATAGCCAGCTTGTTATTGACTATTGCAATTTGAAATATCCAATAGTAGGCTGCTTATTGCTCCCAGCAAGTAAAACAAATATTTTGCAGTCAGTTAGTGCAGGAGCGGGCAAATCCGGCCCTCCAGGGGTGCTTTAACTACAAATCCCAATATGCCTCTGCCTCTGGGAGTCATGCCTGTAACTGGCAGTCTTGCAATGCCTCATGGGACTTGTAGTTCCACAACAGCTGGAGGGCCGGAGTTGCCTAACCCTGCTGTAGTGTATGGTAGACCTTAGGCAAATGACTGATGTACCCTAATTCCATTTTCTGACATGGGGGTTACAAAATATATGTTTTATTAGGATACCTAAGTCAATGTTTGCAGAACACATCTGGCTTCTTGTTTTGTAACCCCATAGACCAGGGGTAGGAATGTATCAACACTACAAATCCCATGGGGCATTGCAAGACACTGACAACCACAGGAATGACTCCTGGAAGCAGAGGCCTGATGGGATTTGTAGTTTCACCACAGCTGAAGGGCTGAAGTTGCCTACTCCTGCCATAAAGGGAAACTGCCAACTACCATTGTCACCACTCTAGGGTTACAGGCTACATAGGAAGTACATATGTGTCACATATCTCAAACTTATTGTAATTGGGGGGGTTAAAGTTTAATGTTTATAGACGGCGGCCCACAGAGGAGGTTAAAACGAGAACAACAGCCGTGTTCTTGGTGTCATTTTTAACAGCCAGCGATGGCTGTTAGGCCTCGTTCACACCTGACCGTTTTGCAGGGCGTTCTACGCTCGACGAACGCTCTACAAAACGGTCAAAAATATAAATTGCATTGTAGTCAATGCCCTCGTTCCCACCTTGGCGTATTTCCGCCCGTCCCTAACGCCCTACAAAACGGCCCACGCCTGAAAAGCTCCCGGGACTACTTTGGGCTGTTTTGTAGGGCGTTTTCCATTGGGATACAGCCAAGTAGCCTTCGGAATCGCGCGACCGGCGCGCGTTTTCCCGCAAATCGCGGTAAAAAAAACGCGCAACAGACGCGCATATTACAATACGCCTAGGTGTGAATGGGGGCTTAATGTACAAGCGATCCGGCGTCCGAACAGTAGCCGATTCGTTTGTATCGTGCGGGGCCCTCCCCCTCACGGCCGGGGTCACCATTGGTTTCCCCGGGCTCCGCTGTCCCCGTGCGGCACCCGGGACTGGTTCGGCGGGTCTCCCCCAACGATCGGAGAGAGATTCAACGGCTTCCAGCAGCTGATCTCTCTTCCGATCACTGGACCGGAAGTGATGTGTATTACATCACTTCCCGCATCACTCTTAGGTCTCGTTCACACCTAGGCGTATTGCATATGCGCGACCGTCGCGCGTTTTTTTACCGCGATTCGCAGTAAAAAAGTCGCGCGACAAACGCGCGTTTCCGAAGGCTACTTGGCTGTATCCCAATGGAAACGCGCAACAAAACGGCCCAAAGTAGTACCTGTACCTTTTCAGGCGTGGGCCGTTTTGTAGCGCGTTAGGGATGGGCGGAAATACGCCAAGGTGGGAACGAGACCATTGAATGCAATGGGATTTATATTTTTGAGCGTTTTGTAGAGCGTTCGTCGAGCGTAGAACGCGCTACAAAACGTTCTAGTGTGAACGAGGGCTTACAGTCTCCGGCTCTTAGAGCCAGGACAAGAAGCTGGGGAAGCAGATCTGAGTTTCTTCATGCTGCTTTAGGGCCCCTAGGTGACATTAGGGGGTCTGAAAGACCCCTGATGTCTCCATTAAGAGGACCTGTCACACCCTATCTGCTATTACATAGGGTGCTTGTTAGCCCCTATGTAATAGCAATAGGGTTAGTGTAAAAAAAAAAAAAAGATAAAGTTATAAAAATTAAAGTAATTTAATTAGAAAAATGTAAAAAAAGCAAAAAAACGTTTTTTAAAGTCCCCGCCTGTTAGCACTAAACTGATGAGCGGTAAAAGCATTTAAAGAGTTCCCTATGGGAAATTTTGGGTATGGCAGTTTTTCTCGGCTTCACGGGCGAATACAATTTTAAGACTTGACATGTTTGGTATCCATTTACCCGACGTGACCCCATCTTTCATATTTTACCAAAAAATTGTGGATTATATTCTGTTTCTGTGCACTAAAGTTTAATTTAGTTTACTTTTTCCTAAAATTACTGGTTTGATAAACATTTGCGCAAATATCATGCGACATAAAAAATTTCAACTAGCATTTTTTTATTCTACAGGGCCTCTGCTTTCAGAAAAGATATCATTGTTTGGGGGTCTGAAGCTGTTTTCTAGCCAAAAATCTATATTTTATCATGTGTGTGCAAATAGTAAGAAAATGCCCCGGACAGCAAGTGGTTAATGCAATAAACACATCATCTGCCTTAAGCCGGCCATACACCATACAATCACATTGTACAATTTCTGTATAATCTTCTATAGCAAGGATAGGAAAACTTCGGCCCTCCAGCTGTGGTCCAACTACAAATCCCATCATGCCTCTGCCTCATGGAGTCATGTCTGTGGCTGTCAAGAGTCTTGCAAAGCCTCATGGGATTTGTAGTTGCACCACATCTGAAGAGCCAGGGTTACCTACACGGTTCAATCTTTGCACATCCAATGTTAGATTTATCAAATCTATGTACAGTAATATGAGGACCGACCTCATCTATCCAATCAATTGGCATCCAATCAGGCAGGCACTTGCACTGCAAACGTATTGGTAGGTCAAAAGCTCAGCACACACGTTACAATCTGATTGTACAATCTCCCTTAGATCTACCAATAAGTATGTAGTGCAAGGGCGGCTTGGCTGAATATAAACTGATCTATAGTAGAATTTGATTGTACAATGATTGTACGGTCAGCTTGTAATGTGTATGGTGACCCTAAAGGAGCTTGTACAATTAGATTGGAGGTGTATGTTGAGTATACAGTAGACAGTACGATCAGATTGCATAGTGTGTGACCAGCTTCCTATATAATTCTGGAATGAACATCCTGCTGCCCTGACACTGTGCCAATAAACTCATCTCCGTAGACAGGACGGGTGTCATTATACCTCTCTGGAAGACCCCCCTCCGCTGGCTGAAGGGGGAGGTTATGAAGGGGGAGGCTCCACACCTCCTCGCCCCTATATTGCTCCTCCTCAAGGCCTCCATAAGTCGAGCAGCGACGTACATGATTTATAATGATAGATATAAACGTGAACCCCGGAGACAGCGCAGCACAGCACCCGACACCACACTACAGCCACTTCTCCCGGGACACACGGGAGTCCTGAGCTGGGGGCGGGGCCGAGAGCTGGGGGCGGGGCGGAGGAGGGACATTGACCTCCAGGCCTGTTATTGATTTCCAGGCATGGGGCTCTGTACGTGTGACGAGGCTGTACAGCGATCAAGTGATAATAGCCTGGAGAACTGTCTGCATGACGTGTGTTCAATATAATGCTGGACTCATAAACACTCTCTCACTCACACACAGGCATGTAAGGGTCCTTTCACACTCTGCATTTCTGCAATCACGCAGCAATGCATGTACTGAAGTGCGTTACGTAGCTATTTTGAATAACGCACCAACGCAGTGCACGTACATTGTAGTGCATAGATGAAAATGATTGTTGCGTTAAGAAAATTGGTACTTTATGGCCCACTCAAAAGAAATGGACTTCATAACGCAGCACGCATAGACTGCATGTGTGTTACCGCAGCACACAGGTGTGAACGGTTGTTGCGTTAAAAAAAATTGGTACATTATGGCCCACTCAAAAGAAACGGACTTCATAACGCAGTGTGCATAGACTGCATGTGTGTTACCGAAGTGCATAGGTGTGAACGGTCGCAGCGTTATGAAAATTGGTACATTATGGCCCACTCAAAAAGAAATGGATCTCATAACGCAACGCACACAGACTGCATGTGTGTTAGCGCCGCGCACAGGTGTTAACAGGCCCTATAAAATGTGAATATTTTTTTCTCTGGGCCTAGATCTGTAACGGCAAAATAGAAAAATCTGCGTCTGAGGTGCTGCATATGACCATATTTTACGCCATGCGTATGGAAATGATTGTGCTTACATGGGTATCGATCAAATGCACTGTAATGGAGCCACCTTCATCCTAGCGACAAAGGCTCCTGCCTGCTAGCATCCTGCCTTACTAGGATGCAGTTGGCTTGAGGTGCCTAGTGGCCTTTGTTGCTAGGATGCAGACAACGCCTTACATCCTAGCAACAAAGGCTCTTTGCCACCTAGTGTGCTTTGTTGCTAGGATGCACGTGCCTCTTTGTCACTTAGTTCCACGTCGGATCACGCTGCGCTGAAAAAAAGGACTGCATGCAGTACTTTTCTTTAGCACCCACCACTACGTTCCAACTGCAACACGGTGGTGTGAATGGTGTCCATCCGCAGCGTTGAAAAAACAACCAGTGCAGTCCCAAAGCATCTGGTGTGAATTCACCAAACTGATGACATGATAACTATGGACAGTTTTGGGTACAGTCGTTTTTCGCCATTTCCCAGGGGCGCAAGATTTTAAAGCTTGACATGTTTGGTATCTAATTACTCGCCGCAACCTCTAGTTTCTTTCCTGACCACTGAGGCAAGGAAATGACAACACCAAACCTGGAAGTAACCAGGGCTGACCGCTTCCGGTATCATCCTGCACAAGGGCGATCAGTGAATAGATTTTTGTTAGTCTCCTGCCGTTCTCTGCATCCTGACACCCGCCATAGTGGCCCCAGGCACCCAGGAGAGACAAGTGAGCCCAGAACACAATGTGGGGGAGGGGGGTATATTACTGTTACACATTACATGTAGAATCACTTCCACAAGAAAGCCAACAGTCTGTGGAGAAAATATGCAAACTCTGGTTGCTTTAGCATCCATACATGTCGGTGGTGCTGCTGCTGACATAAGCTTTACGTAGGTGGCAGGGAAAGGGCAAACCATAACCATTCTGTTGTTTGCTACCTTTTAGTCTGTTAAATATACAAGTGAAACCGTTTTCTTTTGTCTGTTCAATAGGGGCAACAAAATACATGGTGATCTTGTCAGAAAAATTCAGAGCTGTCTGGTATAATTACCCCCCAATTAGATTGTAAGCCCTCATGGGCAGGGTCCTCCTTACCATCTTATCTTGAATTGTATTGTGATTGTAATGTCTTCCTTATATTGTAAAGCGCTGCGCAAACTGTTGGCGCTATAAAAATCCTATATAATATAATAATAATTACAATTTTTACTACAGAATGATAAGTGTCTATGTTGAGGAAATGGAAATGTGGGTGGGTTTCAGTAGTTTAGCTAAAAGACAACTAGGTAGGGCACTCGATTTACAAAACTGTTGTGTGTCGCCAGCCCACAACAGAACGTAGGAGCGGAGTACATTTCTACATTTGTGGTCGATCAACAGGTATTCTTCTGTACTTGTAGGGTGTTTAAAGCAATAAAACATGGGAAGTGTGTCTACATGGTAAAGACGTACTGCATTTTTGTTTCGCCACGTCATCACATTTCACCAAATGAATATATGCGGACGTGTACTCAGATTTGTATCAATAAGGAATCCCGCATCAGGAAGTATTTTATCATATAGTGCCAGTAGCACTGTTCACAGTACATGTATGTAGTGTGCATTGCACTGCGATCAGCACATTAGTTCTAAATAGTGATGAGTGGGTTCATCCAGACAAAATTTTCACCTACCCTGTGCCAATCAGCTCCAGCGGGGGCATTCCCCACCTCACAGCTACATCTGACAAAGGGGTGGGGAATCCTTGTGCCACACTGATTGGGCCAAGAGGAGGGTGTATCAGTCATAGTTTTTTGCAGGCTTGGTGAACTCCTGCACATCATTCATTCTAAATGGAAGAAGGTGATAATACATTTGTTAAGACCAAGATAAAAAGGGGATGTGGTTTAGTTCATGTTATATTTTTACGCACCTGTGAATGGGGTAGGATTGCTGCTTCTTACAAATTCCTTCATGAGACTCATGCAATCTGCTGCAGGTAAGAGAAGCAACATCTGGCAGTGCCCACAGCTATTCAAAGGCCGGACTGTTCGCAGGTTAACGGACATGCTATTACCTGTGGATGACTTCACCTGGACGCAAACTGTTGGTGCGCTCACCAACATGTATTTTTTTTTTTTTTTTGCGGACAGCCTGCAAACTGTCATTGTATTGTACAGCGGCTCCTGCCCGCAGACCACATGAGTCTCACAAAGGAGTTTTTAAAACTTATGCAATCAGTCCCATTTGCAGGTAAATTAGGGCCTCAGAAATAAAAAAGAACAAGCTACATATACATTATATATATATATATATATACATACATCCACATGGACACACAGACACATAGATAGAATCATTTATTTTAGGGTAACATACAATGTATATGTACATATAATCTCTTGGAAAGATTTTTGCTGAAATCAATGGTCTGGACCACAGGGTCTCTTTAACCACCCCTATTAGGCTATAATCACTCGGGATGAGCCACATTTACTAGCATAACACACACTGTTTTAAAGACTTATAAACTAATACAAAGTAAACTAATACAAAACCAACCCACAACCATTCTACTTAATGGGTTACAGCCAAGTTGCAAATGATCATTGGTAGGTGCGAGTAAGCAATAGGAACGTTTAAGCGAGGAACTGTTTCGCTCTCCGGAACTGGTAATGTGGCACAAGACGGAACTTCCTCTCTGTTAGGTACGCTGCTTGTACTGGGTGTAAGATCTTTACAACACAGAGCGCTAGTTTCGAATCGATATCACATTAGGGACGGAGGCTTTTAACGATGTACAGACCGAATTTTCGCTCCCCCAACCCTTGTGGAAGCGGTGGTGGTGAAGGAAGCCCGGGTTCGTTCCGCAGCCCAGGGCCGTTAGGCTCCGGGAGCCCCATGCTTCCTCCGCCACTGCCACCCTGGGGCTACGGGAGCCCGCACACGCCAAATTACGGCCAGCGGCCTCCCAGGCCGTACGGGAGCGGGGGAGGACAATCTCCGCGCTCTTCGCCTTCTCAGAACCCGTACGGGGGCTGGTACGGCGGTCAGTCTCCAGGTAATACCCCACCCCGAAGAGCCAGTCCTCGCTATAACCTGTCACCGTACAGCAAGTCTCCAGGAGGAGGAAACCATTACCAGCAGCACAACGCCCGAGGATACTCTCCCAGGCCCGCCGCCAACTACCAGGTAATAGGGTGGGAGGGAAGGCAGCCTGCCCTGCCACTGGGGCCCTGATCACCCCAATTCATTCGGAAGATCCTGCAACAGTATCGCATCATAAGTAATAGAAGCCCACATTTGTTTCTTCTTACTGCTCATGTCACCACTACTGTCTCATGATGCTTTTCAATGTTCTGCTTTCCTCCTGAATGAGATGTTTCCCTTAGGGCCCATTCACACCAGAGGCTGCGCAGGCATTGTGCTGATCGCAGCGCACCACACTGTGTACATTTAGCTTGTTAGAACTTTATTGAAATGTCACGGGTGAGAGGTGCTTGAACTGCGTTGCATCCCGCTGCGCTGAATAAAAGTACAGCATGCCGTACTTTTGTCATTGCACAGCACCGTGTTCCCGTCACAACCAAGCCCTAATGTCTTGTATTGGGGCGGCACTGAAAAGAATGGCTATCGCAGCTCCAGCGCAGGTGGTGTGAATGGTCCATAAGGGTTAGCCCCACCTTCTAATATGCCTCATACACGCAGACCACTTGAAGCAGTCAGGCAGGAGTGTTTAGGAGCTTACATCATAAATGCAGCTTTTCTTTTTTTTTTGCGCCCGTGACTACACAGCTGCCCATAGTCATTAATTGCTGTATATGGGTAAATTTGCATATAGCATACGGCTACATTTCTTGAACATAGACTTTGTGCTCAGGCAATACATCCGTATGCTTTTATGAGTACTGACGTATACCCGTATACAGCCATTCATGTCTATGGGTGGCTGCATGCACCCAGCTGTGTAGTCCTAAGTACTGGGAAAGCCCAAATTTTCATTGTGTGGCTTTGCATGTGTTGAGTGTTTTTATATATGTCTATAAACGCAGCTCTATTTCAGCCAATGTGTTCATACACATTGTGGCATTTTAGATCTGTTTTTTGGGAGTTCAGTAGTAAAAAGAAAAATACCCCAAACCTGCATATAAAGAGAGAGGTGCTTACTGGCATAATTGACACATATCTGCAGATAAATACATTCTAGTGGCTAGAATTATGGAATATTCTAGTCAACTGAATGAGTTTATTCGCACATGCTCATTAACGTGAGCAGCAATGTGCAATTTTTTTATGCTAGATTTTCTGCCTGCTTCTGGCACACATATTCAGTATAGATGGGAATATTTTAATACGAATGTGTGCATGAAGCCCTTAGGGTGGCTCCTTTCCCTTCCAGGGTCCTATGGTGGCCAGTGGTAGCCAACTTTGCATGCTCGCTCCCAGCATCAGGTTACAGGACATCCGCGCAAGCAACATCCTCGCATCTGAAAATGTGATTAATGTGGGGGCACACGTGCTCTTATGCTACAGTATGATGGGTAGGTTGTTCCCAAAGATTAGTACTGATTTTAGGTGTGCACACTCCCAGACAGGAAATGTGTTGAAGCAGCAGACAGGTAGTGTGTGTGTGTGTGTGTGTGTGTGTGTGTGATACTTTTACTGAATAATAAGGGGATGATTTATAAACCATCTGCTCAGCTATACGCTGGGCACATGCTTTTTCCCCAGCATTCCCGCCACTTGATCTAGCTGAGAAGCAGAACTCTGCCCAGCTTTATAATTTTAGGAATAGTTTACTGGACTAAGTTTGATCTGGATTCATTATTGACAAACATTTTAAGAGTTTAATACTAAATAATTACTAAAGCAAATACTAATAAGGATCTGTAAACTTAGGTGATATGCATGCATCTCCAAATCTATTCAAACTTCAGCAATGTGTTATGAGAAAGAGTACATGGCCATAGATATCTGCAGATGCTTTTTTGTGGCGGCACAGCCCAAACACTTTCAAATTCTTCTTTAAATCCAGCTCCCGGAATAACAATGAGGATAAACAATTGTTCCAATGTAGGAATAATTAAGAGAGCGTTGTGGCACGTGTTTATTGTAAACAGTCCCAGTGCAACTTATCTCGGAAGAAACAATAATGAATGGGCAAGGTTTTCTCACTTCTGTGATAACTTCCTCCACTATGATTGTCAGTCTGTATCTATCCCCGGGCATGAGATTATTTTTTGGAGGAGTTGATGATCACTTTGTCTCCGGGCAGCTTTTATAGTGTATTGGCATCTTCTGTCTTCAGGAGTGACTTCACAGTATATCATCAGTAGAGGGGGTAGGCTATCAAATGAACTTGTTACACACCCAAAAGGGGTGATATTAAGTGTTCAGACAGGGCTTTTGAAGCCTAACTATAGTTTAATACATTTAAAGTAGGGATGCACCGATACTAGTATCGATGCCGAGTATTTGGGCGAGTACTCGTTCCGATGCCTAGCCAAATACTTCCGGTATCAGGAAGCCGGCAAGCAAGTCATTACACGCTGTTCGGCTTCCTGAATGGCCGGAAAGCCGGCTTCATGCTCCCTCGTCACTTGTGACGATAACTTGTAATGACTCACTGACTAGCTTTCTGATGGGCCGGGAAGCCAGCTTCATGCTACCTTGTCACCTCATGACGCGGGAGCAGGAGGCCGGGCGCTGCGTCATTACACGGCGCCGGCTTTCTGATTGGCCAGAAAGCCGGCTCCGTGCTTTCTCGTCACCTAGTGACGAGAAGCATGGGGACAACTTCCCTGCTAATCGGGAAGCTGGGTGGCGAGTCTTTACACCGGCTTCCTGATGGCCTGGGAAGTTCCATTAAGGAAGGCAGACGGTGTGTAATGACTCACCACCTGGCTTCCTGATTAGCAGGGAAGCTGTCCCCATGCTTCCCGTAACTAGGTGACGTGAAAACATGGAGCCGGCTTTCTAGCCAATCGGGAAGCCGGGCAGCGTGTAATGACTCGCTTCCTGGTATCGGGCATCGGAGCATTTGGACGAGTACTCGCCCAAATACTCGGTATCGGTGCTTCCATATTAAATACATTTAAGTACCTTTTAACTTTTAACAAAAATGTACCTTTATTTGTGTATCACTCGGCTGTAGAGCCTCAAATCATCTCTGAATCGGTGCCGACACTGTCCTTCCTTCTGGAGGATGGCTACTTTTTGTTCTTCATGGTCCCTGTGTGTTGTAAAGTAGTCACCACTCCCAGCTCGCTCCTGTGATAGACTATAAATTAATTACAAATTAGTAAACTAAACATGAGATTGTAGTCCATCACAGGAGTCAATTGGAGCGGTGGCTACTTTATAACACACACAGGAACCATGGGAAACAAAAGCAGCCACCTTCTAGAAGAAAAGACAATGTCAGCATGAATTCAGAGATGATTTGGCTCAAATGCTGGCATTGGATGGCTAGTCTGTTGTGATGAGCCTGGGGATGATCTACATCCTAGACCCAGGCTTCTCCAGGTCAGAGATTAAGGACTCCTTCACACTATCGTGTTGTGGAAATGCACATGTCATGTATTGGTGTCGTTCGGAATAACATAAGGCGGCATAATGTGCCGTTTAACATACCGCATTAGTGTAAATGGATTGTAAACAGCTGTATGGAGACCAACTATGTTACAAAGGTCTAGATCTTCTTATTCATGTCACGAAAATGTGCAAAATAGGTGAGTATCTTCATAATACTCTTTTAGCTAACCTGTCTGGTCACATTGTAGCCCGTGATAGGATCACAAATGTGAAGCCAGCCTTAAAATGAGGAAATGGGTGGAATATATGTGTCTGTTTCAACTGAAAAGCAACAGGTTGGACTCCGCAATCTGCAATTTTCCAAAGAAAAGTGGAGTTATATTTTAAACGCTGTATAAAAGTACAAGTGCATGTTTTATAGCAGAAATTTTGACTGGTTTCGAAAGGTAATTTTGGCTTTTTTAACACGATTTAACTGCCTTTTGATAGGTACACAGTATATGGGTATGCATAAACAAATAGCCATCTCGCGGTTTGATAGCCAGTGAATCAATCTTCTAATATGTATGGGCAGCGATAACCTACCTTGTGCTAATAATGCTTAGGCTGTACTACTTTCTACTTGTCTAGACAGTAATGAGGACCAGGATAGGTAAGACAAAAAATAACTTGTGAATATTCCACTGATCCTATTACAACATCCAATTTTGGGATAATTACAGGTGGCAGTTCTCGTTTTCTAATTTTACATTGTGTACAATTGCTAAATGTATTATGTTAATAAAGATGATCATCCGATTCTTTGACTAAATATTTATTTATGTTTTACCACAAAAATGCACAAAACATTTCTGTCTCTACATTTGCTTAATTTAATGGTTACTTTTCTAATTAGGGAGATGGCGGGTACAAATGTTTGAAATCGTACATATAACAATTGACTATAACAATTTTCTAAAATTGGAGGACTTATATTGAATATTTGTTTACCTGATGATTTTCTTTCGAAGGGTTCTCCCAGGACATCTACACCATACGGTACAGCGCATGGCAGAGAGAAAAGAGTGTCTAATGATGTGGAAAACTATTACAGACCATCCATGCTTGAGGACCCTTGGGCTAACCTAAAGCCATTATCCTTATCAGACTTAGACCAACAGAACAGCAGTGAGCAGACAACAAATACTGGCAGAAGAGGGAGGTATTTTAGCTAACCCCTAAAATACCTAACTCTGAGTAGACTAAAAACAAGGGATGGTAAAGGACACAAGTCAACACCTTTTTTAATTTTGAGAGAAATTCTTTTATCAGATTTATTTTTTTATTGCATCAGATATTACCATCATTGTTTTGGAAGTCTAGAGCTGTAGTTGGAAAAAGTCAGGAAGTCCACCAGCAATGAAGAACAAGTTGTTCTATTATCACCAGCGTTCCGTGACTGTCTTACACGGGTTCCAGTTTCCAAGACTTCTTACTGATCTGCATCCCTTAGGCTTATCCTAAAGTCTAATTTTTACTATTCCACTAAATTGGATTTATTTTTAGGAAATACAATAAGTTTGTAATCTGTTTATGCTAAAAGTATATTATTTGTATGTAATTTTCGGAGGAGCTGTTAGTTTTATATTTAAAAAATGTTGCTGTTGTAGCATTGCACCTTTTGGCCTGGTTTTTTTTTTCTGTTTTGGTTTTTTTATGTGCTTCTAGTTTTAATCAACAAAAAATTGCTTCACTGAAGCAAGTTAGTTTGGACATATACATTGTGTTTTTGATCTGTGCTGTGGAAGTCAAACTGAAGAATTTAAATAACTTCATTGTACATTTTTTAAGTATTTTTTGTTTTTTGAAACAAGCTTGCTTGGTGTACTGTTTTTCAGAAACGTATATGGCTAACTAATTGTTTATATAATTTTGTCTGGAGGGCTTTTTAATTTGTAAAAGAAAACACACTGACGTGTTTTCATTTGTAATAGTTTTATTTCCATATATGCTAAAAGTCAAACCTTTTAGGGAATATCAGAATAAAAAGTATGTAAATAACGTGACTGTGTATATTGGGAATGCAATAAGAAGAGATTAGCCATGACCTCTGCTAAATGTAACATTTTCTTATGGTTTTGGTTTTATTTTAACCATTTTATTATGTTTATAGAGTGATCCTCACTGTCCATTAACGTTTTGGTAGTGTGGGAACTGAAAACTAACTAAATTGTAGCAGTTTGAAATTTCAGTATTGTTCCGGCCCAAGGGTCAAGGCTCCAAGATTAAATTCAATGTTAGTCCTTTCCTGTATAGTAAAATAACTGGCTTGTGTCTCCTTGAGTAAAGAATACTGTGGACTTAAAGTACACCTGTCATGAGAGGATCGGTGGCCTGCCATTACTGACCTTTCCTTTGAAAAAATAATTCCAGGGCTGTCATGTTGATCTGGAACAATCAAAATGAGCACTGACTTTTATTTACTAAATGTGTGTTGGGACCCCCTTGGATCTGCAACTAAAAAGTATTAGAGCAAGATCCAGACAGCTAGCCTTTTTGAGGTGACCAGGCTCCAATATTCTCATAACAAGTGCTCTTTAAATGGTTTGTTCTACCAAAACTTTACAGGTATAGGCAGGCAATGGTGAGCTGAGTCACCCACAGGCATGTCCTGATACTCTAGAGCAGTCTTTCTTAACCAGGGTTTATTGTAACCGTTGGTTTCCACTAGAGGTTCTTAGAGAAATGTCTGCTTTTTAGATAAGTTATTAATCCACTTTTCATCTATCTGTAAGGGGTGCATTCTTCCAACTGCGGTGAACAATGCAACCCAACGATCGTGGAGTAAATGGACCCTCATTTTCATCAGGTAGGTCTTCTTGCAACATCATTGTCAGTAAATCTTAAAGGGGATTCAACAACTAGTTTGTAATTGGTGTGGCCAGTGGTAGATTACTATCTGTGATCTGATTTCTCCGTGCTTTAGCATAGTTGGCACAATGGAAAGAAAACCATAGTCCATTGTTCAGCCTGTTCTTGTCTATAGCTGTGTTGCACATACACGTTTATACAACATACGTGCACATTATAGCAAACTTACAGCTGCATTAGCTTTGCCCCAGTAAGGATCATTTTATGCATTCCTACACTGCCCCACAGCCGCTGGTAACCTCTTCATTGAAGCTTCTCCTGCTGCCGGTGTCTTCCTTCTTTTAGCCATAGAGTCAGTGATAATGCAAAACCCATGCATAGTCAAGGCAGTTACAACATACCACCGCTCAGCTCTACTCTTCTGCATCTGATATATGTGCTGCAGCCTTTGTTAGGGAAAATGTTTGTTAGCACAAAGGGAAAGGGGTTTTGCATAGAGGTGCACTGAAAGGAAATTTTGAAACCAAAAATTTAAAAGAAAATGGTTAGGCCGAAAACAAAAAATATTATCTAACTTTTTTTTTTTCTAACTTTACTGCCGGGGCTTCTGTGAATTAGTAGGGGCCTAAACAGACTCCTGATATTTCGCTTTTAAAATAGAAAGCTTGAGGACACAGTACTTAATCTCTTTCTGCATCCCGTGTTATTTAAGGAACAGGAAGCCTTTATACTGATTGATCCTGTTCATTCATAACTTGTGGAGATATGTTTATCATGTCCACAATCATGAATGAACAGGAAGTGATGTAGAGCACTTCCTGTTTATTCATAATTGGGGGACACAGTAAACATACTTTGTCCTCAATTATTTACAAACACTCAGCGACCAGCTTATCGCTGACTGCTTGTGCCCGCTCTCCATCCTGACTCACTGTCGCAGAAGGCTGAGCTGGCGGTGCGGGAGGAGAACTTCGTCTCATTTGATAGCTGACTCCTCCCCAGCACCGCTGGAACTACCTCCTGTGACAGCTGTGGGAGGAGAGCTCAGCCACCTGCGACAACAACAATGATACTGCTCTCGGCCTCCTGATCGTTTCTCTCCTCCCCACTGGCCAATGCGCAGTGTCAGCGGGGATAAGAGAAATTAGGAATGCGCCGTAGTTTCGGCATTTTGCCAAAAGTGCCATTTTCGGCCATTCTGTTTCAGATACTTTTGCTCTTCTACCAAAAAACTTGTGTTTGCTGGCATTTTTTTTTTTTCATGATACAGAACCACTTGAAGGCCTTGTTTAGGCACATGGTTTTATCACTACTCCGCCCCGTGCTGCAATAGAAGCATTGTGGCGAGATAGTGCTGTATACATGGCAGCCATGCTTGCTTCAAGACAAATTATACAGCATGTTACATTTGTCAGGTGTTGCTACCAGCCAAACGCGACTATATAGGTAAATGGGACCGATACAATTGCAGGCACACACTTGGAATGCGGCTACAGTGCGGTAATTCAATGAAAAATCCCCCTTTGGGATCCAAAAAGAAAAGCACACAGGGACCATGGGGATCAAAAGTAGGCACCCTCCAGAAGGTAGGACAGTGTCAGCACAAATTCATTCAATTGATTTGAGAATCTACAGCCAAGTAATACACAAATAAGATAATTTTTTCTTAATAGTTAAGGTACTTGAATGCATTTCTAAAATTGAAGACACTTTAAAGGCGAACTCCACTCAGCTCCCTCACCAGAGCAAACATCTGTACCCAGTCTTCTGTCATGTGGGAGTTCATTCATCCTACGATATGCTGACATTGTACACTTGACCTGCGTATGCACATTGTCAATAAGGAGATAAAGAGGCACATAAGAGTCCTTTTTCTTGCAGAAGAAGCAATAGCATGTCTCTTTCAGTAAAACAGACCCAGACAAATCCAACTTTAGTTGCACATAATTGTATCTATGCATCTCACTTATCTGTATTCACAAACAAGACACTATGCTCCTGGCACACACACTAGTCCTGCTGGCACACACAGATGCCCACTAGGGCAGGTGGAACCCCCACTCATACTGGGACTCCTGTAATTGTTGCCTGTCTTTGTTCAGCCACCACCTAGTAGTGACTAAGGAAATTGCAGTAAATGAGACTGCAAATAAAGACTTTGGGGACCAGGTCACCAGCCAGCATTTGGTGTGTATCTATGTGTATGTAACATTGAAAATGTATGTATATTTTTTTATGTTCTTCTGTCTCTTTCATTATCACATTTGGAAGAGTGATCATAAAAAGAAAAAAAGTGTTTCTATAAAGAGCACTGTACAGAGCTCTTCAACACTTCCTAGCACTGTCAACCAAGAGGGTGAGGCATGGCAATAGTATGCAAGCTCCCTTACTTTATTCTGTCTCTGTGCCCTTTGAAGGTTCGGCACTCTGCAAAAGAACATAGGGTAAACGATTATCAGTTCTGCAGTACATTGCTGGTCTTGTAAAAGATGATACTGGTGTGGTTTGAAAGTACAGTGATCACTGTTAAAAGGCAGGTACAACTATGCTCAGCTTATACCTCATGCTTCAAGAGAAAAAGTTAATAGTTTGATAAGAAGCTTACACTTTACCAATTGGTATTAAAATCTGGTTCCCAAAGTTGGACACTGCACATTCTTGGTGTACAGTCTGACGTTGTCCTCTGGTGGGTCACCATCAGTCAGAAGAAACTCCAGGTGTTAGAATACATTATATTCTGTGATACCAGTGAGTATTGATCAGGCACTAGAGAAGAGGAGTAAAGCTAGTCTACAGTCCGTCCTATAAAGCAAATCTGTAACTTTGTCTAGTATGTTGCTCTCATAACCGCTTTCCTTTAAAGGGATATTAAAGGCAAAAGGTTTATAAGCTACAACCCCAATTCTAAAAAAGTTGGGACCCTGTGTAAAATCTATATAGAAAACAATGCAATGATTTGCAAATCTCATAAACCCAAATTTTATTCCCAGTAGAAAATGTAAAACATATCAAATGTTTAAACTGAGAAAATGTACCATTTTAACCACGTCCCGTCCATGGCTGTCCATGAATGGCCGGGCGGGAGTCTTAAGACGTCCTGCCCCTCCCCCCACTGGTGCATGGCGCTCAGCGCGCACACGAGTGGAGAACTGTTAGCAATGTAATGTAGAGACGCCCGATCGCTTGCAGGAGTTGTGCGCCCCCCTCGTACCGCTTGCTGCCGGTCCTGAGATCTGCTGTGCCTGGTGATGCTGTCAGTGGAGATCAAAGAGAGATCATTACACGACCTCCCTTTGATCTCTTCTGTCCTGAATGCAGGAAATGATGTATATTACATCACATCCTGCATTCAGTGTCACTCTCCGGTACAGAACACCGGTGAGAAGCTGGTGAAGCAGATATCTGCTTCATCAGCTTCTCTGGGGGGTTCCTAGGTGACATCAGGGGTCTTGGAGACCCCTGATGTCTCCATAAAGGGGACCTGTCATGAATTGGCTATCACATAGGGGATTTCTTAGTTCCCTATGTGATAGCAATAAAGTTAAGTTTAAAAAAATGTTTTAAAGTCCCCCGCCCCCCATACACACGCAAACATGCGGCGGGTGCGCCAACGCGCAGAAACGACGATTCTGACTATTGTGCCGCACATGTTACATATCGCCATGAACGTCGGCATGAGAGCAATAATTTTAGGGCCATTAATTACTGATAATATTAAACTGATGAGCGGTAAAAGTTTTTAAAGCGTCGCCTATGGCCAATTTTGGGTGTGGTTGTTTTCGCGCACAATTTTAAAGCTTGCCATGTTTGGTGTCTGTTTGCCCAACGTCAAAAAGTTTCCCAGCACATTTACCAGCCAGCATGCAAAAAACTTGTCTAACCGCTAAGGTTAAAAACAGGTTTTCGATGCACGTCTTTTGCAGAATATGTGAAAGCTGCACTGCCTCAAGGCACCTCCATATAGTGCGGTCCTAACTTTAACCTATAAGAGTCTCCATCTTGGTATACATGTAGCAAAATATACATTGGGTGCAAGTTCGTCAGGGGGCAGCTCAACCTCCTTAAAGGCACAAGGACACACCAGGGACCCTGCACATCACAACGGCAGCTGAGACCCCCAGTGTGTCGCTGCACCAAATCAGACAAGCAAAACAAATGGCAACGCACTCATCAACTCATAACAGGCCCTCTTTTAACAACACTGTAAATGTCTGGGAATCGAGGAGACCAGTTGCTGGAGTTTTAGGAGAGGAATGTTGTCCAATTCTTGCCTGATATAGGATTCTAACTGCTCAACAGACCTGGGTTTTCTTTGTCGTATTTTTCGTTTCAAGATCCAAATATAGGGGAAGAGGGAGAAGTCAATCTTCACTCACAGATAGGAATAGCTGGGAGAGAGGGCAGTGTCAAATATTTTCAATTGATGAAAGGTCTGGACTGCAGACAGGCCCGTTAAGTAACTGGACTCTTCTACTATGAAGCCATGCTGTTGTCATAGATGCCGTTTAGCATTGTCCTGTCCTGCTATGCAAGGTCTTCCCTGAAATAGACATCATCTGGATAGGAGCATATGCTGCTCTAAAACCTGGATATATATTTCAGCATTGATGTTGCCTTTCCAGTTGTTCAAGCTGCTCAATCCATCAGAGATGCAGGCTTTTGAACTGAGCCCTGATAAGCTGGAAGGTCACTCTCCGCTTTGGTCTGGAAGACAAGACACTCGTGGTTGCCAAAAAGAATGTCACATTTCGATTTGCCTGACCACAGAACAGTTTTCCACTTTGCAGCAGAACATTGTAAATGAGCTTTGGCCCAGAGAAGATGGTGGGATTTCTGGATCATGTTCAAATATGATTTCTTCTTTGCATGATAGAGATTTAACCTGCATTTCTGGATGGCATGGGGAACTATGTTCACAGACTGATTTTTGGAAGTATTCCTGAGCCCAATGAATGATGTCCATCACAGAATCATGTTTTTAATGCAGTGTCATCTAAGGGCCGTAGATCACAGGCAATCCAATATTGTGTTTCAGCTATGTCCCTTGCACACAATGATTTCTCCAGATTCTCTGAATCTTTTGATGATTTCATGTACTGTAGATGATGATATATATAAAGTCTTTGCAATTTTACGTTCAGGAACATTATTCGTACGATTTTCGGCTGGTTTGAACGGTGCTCGGGAGACAAATGCCGAACGGGCCGGTGTGCGCACGCGCACACTGCCCGTTCAGCATTGCGGTCATCGGGAGCCCCCCCCCCTCAGGGGGCGGGCTTGCGATGATCGAGAGTATGATCTGCCTGTCCAAGATGGGCAGATCGTACGTTTTTTTAATCACTTTACAACCATCGCAAGACTAAGGTCTTGCGATGGTTGTACAGTGTATGGCCACCTTTTAGATGCTCTTTTTATACCTAATCATGTCACTGACCTGTTGCCAATTAACCTAATTAGTAGCACAATGGTCTTCCAGCTCGTCCTTGTTAGTACCACTTACTTAGCCAGCTATTTGTTGCCCTGTCCCAACTTTTTTGGAATTGGGGTTGTATTTCAAATGCTGATGAAATCACCTACAATGGATGGCTGGATGCTTCTTGATGATTAAAAGTTTTAGCTTCCCACAGAATCAGCTGGTCCCCTGAGCACTGGTCCTGACTACCTAGTTTTTAGTGTGCCTCATTTCTCAAGCAGAGTGCTATGCAGTCACCTTTATGTGTGCTAGTAAGCTGTTTGTGTCTCCAGAAACACACAACAGCAAAAAGTTTCCCAACACACTCGCCAGCCAACATGCAAAAAAACGTGTCTCACCGCTACGGTTAAAAACAGGTTTAGATAAGTCTTCTGCAGAAAATGTGAAAGCCGCACCGCCTCGCCAAGGCACATTTTCTGCAGAAGACGTATCTAAACTCTGTTTTTAACCGTAGCGGTGAGACACGTTTTTTTGCATGCTGGCCGGTGAGTGTGCTGGGAAACTTTTTGCTGTTGTACTGTATAAAGCTCTTCCATGTGCACCTTGCTTAGAGCTGGTTAAAAATTCATGAGTGCGTTTGCCATTTGTTTTGCTCCACAAACACACAGACACAACAAATCAAGCTATTCCCTTCTCCAAGCTAGTAGATGGACGGTTACTGGAGTCTGCTCTGTCCTTTTGTGATCATGTACTGGACAGGAATTTCAGGGAAGCTGAGCTGAGAGACTTGGAAGCATCTGTTCAGAAACATGATGATTATAAGTGTTTGGGCAAAAATGTAAAGCAATGCTTTGCTGGGCCATATATATTTGTTTGATCTGAGTTCATTATTGAAAACAAGTTTGAGAGTTTAATACAACTTTAGCTCTCGTCATGCAATGTTCAATACATTTAAATTCTGACTTTATCTGATCAGGTTCACAAAAACCTAAAACGAGATGTTTTGTGTGACTGAGTTTTTACATAATTCTTTCAAAAGTTTTAGAAATGAGACTATTGGAAAGTGGACTACGTAAACAGTCTTGTCAAGCATTTTTCTAGATTTGTCTATTGAATTTATTTCTCTCAGAATATGGGGGCCAACAGAACAAAAACAGGTGCTATGAATATAATTGAGACAAAACAAAATGACTACCTAAGAATGTGTCAGTACTGGAATCTGCATAATGTAAACCTATAGTGGCAAACTGCTTTTCCAGCTACTCTATTTAATGGGGAAGGGGGGCTTCCCTGGCCTTTAGTTTTGGGAGTGCCTGGTTCTATTTATAGAGGGCAGGCTAATATTTTCACACTAGTGTGCCACTAGGATCTGGGGCATACTGTTACAGGGCATCCTGTTGCTTCCTATCTAAACTCACATGTAGGCACCTTATATGTGGTAGCAATGGCTGTCTGATTGCCTACTCCCTCCCCTGTCTGTCCCTCCTTTTTACTGCATTCTGCACGAAGGAGGCCTTGAGTGATCTCTAAGTATAAAGCCGACATCTGACAGCTACAGTGTCCCGCGCCGGCTCTAAGTATTGGGAAGATTATATTTTACTCTCCCAATACTTCTCTTCTTAATATGGGCACCTACGTGCTAGATAGGAGTTTGCGCTCATGGCTAAAGTTTGTCTGTTGACAGG
Organism: Nanorana parkeri; assembly: GCF_000935625.1. Classification (NCBI taxonomy): domain Eukaryota; kingdom Metazoa; phylum Chordata; class Amphibia; order Anura; family Dicroglossidae; genus Nanorana; species Nanorana parkeri. The sequence goes on from NW_017306678.1 coordinate 618,400, forward strand.
TAAAAGGAGCAGCCAGGCAAGTTCCAGACAGAACCGTTACTAGGTCCTCGTCCAGACCGCAGTCTGCCATTTAGGTACACCAAGCCTAGAACATTGTCCCCTGCTTAAGTCCTTAATTTCCTAGAATTTGGCACCCTTCCCTGAATTATTTTACTGCTGTTTTGCAGCATGCCAAATCTGTCAAATCCTTGCAGTAAAAGATTGCCCCTGAGGAATCAGGCAGCCACCATAACTCCCAGGCTGAGAAAGACCATTTCGGCTGCCATTGATTGACTAGTCAGGGCCGGCCTTAGGGGTGTGCGAGCTGTGCGGCAGCACAGGGCGCCATGGCAACAAAGGCGGCAGACACAGCTCGTCCTCGGGGCGGTTTCTCTCCTCACCGCTGGCCATCCGACATAAAAGCGCTCCCCCGGGGGGAGCGCTGTCTGGTGGAGAGAAGCTGCGCCCGCAGCAGTCAGGATGGCCGAGCGGCGAGATTGGAGCCGCTGTCATCCTGTCAGTTTCAGGGTGACGGCAGCTCTGTGCGTGGCAGAGCGGGGGATCGGTAAATATCAATGATACTTACTGATCCTCCGTGTGAGAAGGGTCTGTTTGGACCCCTAATATTACCCCGTAGCCCCCCAACATTAAAAAATAAATAATGAAAAAACTAAAAAATTATTTTGAAAAAATTATTCTACAAAACTGAAAACTCCCCCCGACACACACACGCATATTATTAGACGTGCGAAGACTAAAAATTCAAGAGTGTAAATGTCACCAGCACACCAAAAGTATTTCAGCAAAAGTCAGTTTATTGACACATTGCCATTCAGTATTTTGTACTGAATGGCAATGTGTCAATAAACTGACTTTTGCTGAAGTACTTTTGGTGTGCTGGTGACATTTACTTTAAACTCTTGTACTATACACGGTGCCGTCCGTGGTCGCTACAAGCACCCACCTGCTGTTGCAGGGCTTCCAATGTTCCGGTAATGAGTGCAGCTGGTTAGCTATTTTATTTTTGAAAAAAAATTCATTTCACATGAAATGAACAAAAACTAAAAACGTTTTCATTCGTTTCATCAAACAAAACATATTTTTATGCTATTTTGGATTCAGCCATTGGTGTGTTCTGGAAGCAGGGCGCATGACGTCATATAACACCGCACGTGTTGGGCGCCGCCATCTTGGTGTATATCTAGGTATATACCAAGATGGCGGCGCCTATATCGGCGTGTGAGGTCACCTGACGCCACGCATGCATGGGGTCATGTAACGTCATTCTCCCCGCCTCCAAGATGGTGGCACGCATTCACA
>NW_017306678.1:620852-635388 GCF_000935625.1 Nanorana parkeri
TTGGTGTATATCTAGGTATATACCAAGATGGCGGCGCCTATATCGGCGTGTGAGGTCACCTGACGCCACGCATGCATGGGGTCATGTAACGTCATGCTCCCCGCCTCCAAGATGGTGGCACGCATTCACAACACGCCGGTGGCCAACATGGCCACCGCACATTCTCAAACAAATTATTATGTGTCTGAACACATTTTCCGTATATTCGGACATATAATGTCTCCATAAAGAGGACCTGTCAGTGTACCTGTGCTATTATATAGGGGGATCGTTATCCCCCTATGTAATAGCAATAACAAATATATAAATAGAATAAGTTAAAATAAAATAAAAGTCACATATAAAAAAAAAATAAAAATTTAAGTCCCCCACCCCCACGTTTACGCGCATATAAATGTAAATAATATGCGTCAGATGCGTCAGCGCACGAAAACGACAATTGCACATGATACATATCATCACGAACGTTGTAATGAGAGCAATCATTTTAGGGCCATCAATCACTGATAACACTAAACTGATGAGCGGTAAAAGCTTTTAAAGCGTCGCCTATGGTCAATGTTGAGTATGGTAGTTTTTTGCGATGTCGCGGGTGCGCGCAATTTTTAAGCATGACATGTTTGGTGTCTATTTACCCGACGTGACCCCGCCTTTTATATTTTACCAAAATCATTGGGTAATAATAATTGTTTCCTAACAATGTTTAAAAAAAAAATTTCCCCCAAATTTTCAGGAATTTCCCCAAAATATAGTAAAAAATAAAACCCCAGTGGTGATTAAATACCACCAAAAGAAAGCTCTATCTGTCCCCAAAAAATGGTATAAAATTCATTTCAGTACAGCGTTGCATGACGGAATAAACGTCAGTCAAAGTACCGCAGCGCTGAATACTGAAAAATGGCCTGGACAGGAACGGGGTCTAAACACCTGGTCAGCAAGTGGTTAAAGTAGTATTAAACTCTCATATTTTTTAGCTTTTTTTCTCTTTGTGTATACCAAAGACAACATACCTTGCAGTTCACTGCGCTGTGTTTTCCCCAACTTTGGGGTGGTGGATCCTGCGCCCTAAGTGCTTCACAGGCACAGTACACTAGGGACTGCACAGGCTCCAACAGCTGGAAATGTTGCACAAAGAGGAGAGGGGCTTTTTGCCAGTGCTGTCTATTTCTATGGACGCAAGAAGTCTTGTCTGTAGCATGAGCCAGGAGTGTGCACGCACGGCTCCAGAAGGGAAAGTTGCCATCCTAAGAGCAGACATCAGGTTCAGCTCTCAGGGAGAAGCTGATTCTGGATGGAAAGGAGGAGGAAATACAAGAAGCAGCAAAAAAAAGTTATTACGCAGGGGGAATTTGTGTGGGTAATTGTACCAAGCTGATCACTTTTATTTTTTTGATACTGCTGAAGATTTGCATTGAGTGTTGGTGCAGCTAATGCTATCATGAGTACTAAAATAATTAAATGGGAGGATGTGATTTACATTAGATTGACATCCTCTCACACCTGCCAGTTTCGCTTTGTGCCCTCAAGAGAATAGATGTCTATTTCACTTCTGCTTTTTTATAAAATAAAAGCAAATACAATAACATTTTAATTTTAAAATGTAATCGCTGAAATTCTACCATAAAGAGCTGCTAATTGATTCATGTTGGATAATATTAAATCCTGGGCGTTTCCCAAGCTAGCCGACAAACCTGAGAAATTCGTGCTGGATAAGTACAATCCTGGAAGTTTCTCTAGTTGTCAGGAAGCAGGTTGTTTCAGTCTCCGTACTGAAGATTCGTTCTGCGGTGGTCTGGAGTTCCCATGGTTCTCTCTTCATTCAAAGAGTGCAGGCCTTCCCAGTCATCAAGCCTTCATGCAGTGGTCCCGTGTTCCGATCTGTTGAGTTGCTGTATTTCAACTACCTTTTCAGAGGTCAGGCCAGTTTTGTCTGGGGATACCTTTTATGTGGGAACCAAGACCATGGAGGTTGTAAGTACTCTAACCATGTTTTATCTTCCTTCAGGGGATTGGGGCCTCCCCCCCCTCTTTTAATAATTCTATGGACTATTGTTTGTATTTTTACACAGATTTTTGCTTTTTCCCACCATTTAAAAAAAAAACCTATGACGCACATGCTTTTTTTCTGTGCATGTGTGCGCACTTGCACTCCCTCAGAATAGCCGTGTTAAGCAGGCCAGTTGCGTGTTCCCGGAACTCTGTGTTCCGCCGCCACCACCCACTAACTCACTCACTGCCCAGGACATTGCCGTTCATTTAAAAAACAAAATAGATACAATTCGGGATCAGATCGCCACTGTCCAGTAATTTTCCCCTATTAATGTACCAGACCCACCATCAAACATGTTACTTTCCCCTTTTGACCCTGTCACCACCGAGGAGGTTACAAAGCTTCTCTCTGACACCCACCTCACCACTTGCCCCCTGGACCCTGTTCCCTCACCACTACTTCAGTCACACTCTTACTCTATCCTACACTCTCTTACTTACATTTTCAATATTTCACTCTCTACTGACATCTTTCCCTCCCCTCTGAAGCATGCACTGGTCACCCCAATACCCAAAAAACCCTCAATGGACCCTACCAACCTTAACAATCTCAGACCAATTTCCTTGTTCCCATTCATCTCCAAACTCCTAGAACCCCTTATCTACAGACGCCTAAGTACCCACCTCGCTGATAACAACCTTCTCGATCCCTTACAGTCTGGCTTTCGCCCCCTACACTCCACTGAAACCGCCCTCCTAAAACTCACTAATGACTTGCTAACAGCTAAAAACAATGGCCACTATTCCTTACTCTTGCTGTTAGACCTTTATGCTGCTTTTGACACTGTGGACCACCAACTTCACTCACTTGGCCTACAAGACTCTGTTCTCTCATGGTTCTCCTCTTACCTATCTAAGCACCCCTTTAGTGTCACCTACAGTGTCACCCTCACTCGTCAACTCCTCTCATGCTCGCCTCCAGGACTTCTCTAGAGTCTCTCCCATCCTCTGGAGCTCTCTACCCCAGCCTGTCCAACCATCTCCCACTCTGACTGCCTTTAGGCGATCCCTTAAGACTCATCTTTTCAGGGAAGCCTATCCCACCTCAACCTAACCACTCAACCATCACCTCCTCAAACAATTCATCCCCACACAGCTACCTCCTCATGCATCACTTGCCCCTCCCTTTTAGATTCTGGGCACTCCCTTACCATCTTGTCTTGAATTGTATTGTGCTTGCGCACACCGGCCCATCCGGCTTTTATCTTACGAACATGCTACACACCCGCTGAAAATCGTACGATTCTCGGCAGGTTTTCGAACATGTTTGTAAGATAAAAGTCGTGCGACCTTACAGTAGTAGAGGTCGCACGGCTTCCACACACCTTACGATAATCGTGGGATTTCGCACGATTATCGCAAGGTGTGTGGGCACCTTAAGAATGCATTCTACCTCAGTACTTGCCACAGTACAGTGAAAAAATCCTTATTGGGGAGTTCGGCACCACTGCAAAGGAGTGAAAACAAGTGGTTAATAGACACACAATGGATTGACAAAAAAAAAAACAAAGCAAAAATGTATAACTTTCAACTAACTCCATATAAACATCTTCAATGGTACATTTTATATTGCTGGTTGTAAATTGGCTAAGTTGCCTACAGAGTCCAAAAATCAGATATCAATACCAACAAAAACAATTAAAAAGGCAACATTGTCTTCCACCCCTGGGTTGGCTCTGCTTTTTGTATGACTAGCGTCCTACTCCTGTATATAACCTATTGGTCTTCTGATCGGCTGTGTCCTTCAATGAATGGAATAGAAATTATCTTCATGTTAGTGGATCACCACTGAGAGGTAGAACTCACCATCCGTCAGACTGTAGTAACAAGGTTTCAGGAACATCAGATAATGTAGAGTCCAATGTAAGAACAGACACCATCACCGGCAAGTTTAGAGCACAAACAATGTTTTTAGTTCGTTTAATTACAAATAAAACATCTCTTCAATCCCATAGTCCATCAATGGCAGCTTATTACACAGAGCAATCTGCATGTGTCATTTTTACAAACTCCTCATCCATGGGCGAATGACAGATTACACAAGATATTAAACAGCCATTCCATTGGCAAGCTGATATCTCATTTAAGTGCAGAGTCCAGCAGTCGCTGACGGGTTACACCCTATGGAAATCAGCAGATATTCTATGGAGCACAATATAACCATGCCATACATGATTTTCTATAAATTCATATTTATTGACAGTTTTCAGAATACAAAATCCGAATAAGACAGTATTAAAGCCAAGTACAGATCATAGTTATATAAATGTAAGCGTACAGCATTTTGTTAAACCAGTAAATGTTAAAGACAGCAAGATGTTAGAGAACAAACTACAGATTATATCTGAGGCAGAGAATATAGTCGTGTATACTGGTGTTCTAATCGTCTTACATAGAGCCGTCAGCCAAAATATCGTCTCAAATCATGCAACAAGTAAATTATCGTGATCGGATTGGAAGAAAAAGGAAAGACTAGAATAGAGTCAGGTGAAGAAAAAGGGTAAAGGATGAGAAGGAGAATGAGGAGGGGTAAACAGGTCTAGAGAAATGCTATCTGTAGTAAAATGTGAAGAAGCCAGGTCGAAAGTGATGGTGTTATTTCAGGTTCTTATTAGAGCAGGATCAAAACAGGTTGGGATACAATCCCGAATCCACGGATCCCATGTTCTTTCAAATTTGCTCATCGTGTCTTGGAGCTTCGCAGTGGATTTTTCGTGCACAAACACTGTGTGTAGGCGAGTTTTCACCTCGGATAGTCTCAATACAGGGGACAGCCAGGCCTTTGCAATTGTTTGCTTAGCAGCAGTGAGAACATGTGTCATAAGAATAAAATGTGAGGTAGGAATATTATCAGGTTTCAAGTTCAAAAGAGCTACTGTTGGTTCAATGGGGAGAGTAGTATCGAGGAGGGAATGAAAAAAGGCGAATACTTTTTGCCAAAAGCGTTGTGCTATCGGACAAGCCCACATGTGAAACATTGTACCTATTGAATCACATTGGCGATAACATTGTGGAGGTGATGAAGGAAAGATGCGGGCTAGTCTAGAGGGAACATAATACCACCTCATTAAGACTTTATAATTAGTCTCCGCTGCGCATTGAGAGGAAGTCCTGATCGTGGCCCATATTTGTTCCCATTGTTCATTATCCAAACTTACCCCCAGATCTCGTTGCCATTGTGACATATAGGTGTGTGGAGTAGGGAGGAATAAAGCAGATAAATTACTCCTTTGGTAGAGGAGAGCGAGTAAGACTAGGGCCTAACATGGAGGTTAGGAAATGTCGGATTTGTATATGTCGGAAGACGTCAGCAGTGGTGAATGCATGAGTGTTATATTGTTGGCAGACCATCTGGAGAAAGCAGCTGGGTTTTCCAAGCCAGGGGGGAAGGCTGGGTTATGAAGAAAGGAGAGAAGGGGAAACAAGGTTTCCCGAGTGTTTCATGGAGTCCCATACTTTCAGAGAGTGGAGAGTTATCAGGTTGTGAATCTTGGGACGGGTGCGCAGGATAGACCAGAGTAAGTTGTGCACTCCTAATGGGGCACAATCTACAGCCTCAAGCGAGACCCATAAAGGGACCTCAACTGAGGCATGATATTTAGTCAGAGGCGCGATTTGTGCCCGCTCGGTAATGTGTTAAGTTAGGGACACCTAGACCACCTAGCAGTCTAGGTAGAAACATAGAATGTCTAGGAATACGAGGCTTACGACCCGCCCAGACGAAGTGCATCATTTGTCTTTGAAGTATTCGGATGTTGTGAGTTGGTATAGGGACAGGGAGGACTCTGAAGAAATAAAGTAATTTCGGGAGGAAGGTCATTTTTACAGCTGCTATACGACCCATTAAGGAAAGGGGAAAATGGGACCAGGTAGAAAGTAAGGAGCGTAGACAATGAAACAATGGAGGGTAGCTAGTTGAATATAATGATGTATAAGAAGAGGTCAAATGAACACCTAGATAAGAAAGAGCAGAGGTAGCCCACGGGAACTAGAAAGATAATTGGAGTTGCTGAACCACTGAGTTCGGGAGCAAAATATTGAGGGCTTTAGACTTTGAGAGGTTCACAGAGAGACCCGAAAAGGAGCCGAAGGAAGAGAGAATTGCAAAGAGATTAGGGAGCGAGACAAGAGGCTTTGACATGGTGAGGAGAATATTGTCTGCAAACAGACTCAATTTGTGATGGTGGCCAGCTATGGGGATTCCCGATATATCAGGATGCTCACGGATCAGTTGCACGAGTGGTTCTATGGCTAGTGCAAAGAGTAACAGGGATAAAGGACATCCCTGTCTTGTTCCTCTATTTATAGGGAAGGGAGCAGATTTAAACCCAGCATAATGTACCTTAGCTGTAGGAAAGGTGTAAAGAGCAGATATCAATTTACAAAACATGGGGCCAAAACCCCATCATTCAAGTATATAAAAAAGATAAGGCCAGGAGAGGGAATCAAAAGCTTTTTTAATGTCTAGAGAAAGGAACATAGCAGGGATGTTCCTTGAATGCGCTAAATGAGAGAGGAGAGTCGCTCTGCGAATACTGTCCGTGGCCTGGCGGAATGGCATAAAGCCAACCTGATCTTTGTGTATGAGCTGACCTACCCCCAAGTTCAGCCTGCCCGCCAGTATTTTAGCTAGGATTTTGATGTCTAAGTTTAGTAGGGATATGGGGCGGAAGTTCGCCCAGTCAGTATTATCAGAATTTGGTTTGGGGATCATGCAGATTGAAGCTGTAAGAGTGTCCTTGCCTAAAGTGACCTGTGAGCGGATGGCATTGAAGGATGAAACCAAAATCGGTGCTAAGAGGTCTGAGAATTTTTTATAGTAAAGAGCAGGGAAACCATCAGGTCACGCTCGTTTTTGTGTTTTGAGGGATTTAATGGCTAGGAGAGTAGAAAGGCATCATGGCACACTCACAGACCAGCATGTAAAACAACTTGTCTCACCACTAAGGACAATGACAGAAGTTTGGATACACGTCTTCTGCAAAGGATGTGTAAGCCGCAGCTAGGAGAACTTCCGATTCAGAAATCGGGTCCTCTAGAAGTAATTTGATATCAGCCGGAATCTGCGGAAGGGACAGAGGGGCGAACAAACTATCTGCAGAATCTTTGGAAAAAGTGCGATCTGGAGTGTAAAGTTGCGACAAGTGCTTACTAAATTCGTCTACAATTGTTTTTGGGCTATTGGTAAGGGAGCCCTGGGTGGTATGTAGGGTCAGTGGACGCCTTGTCGGATCAAGGTTACGGAGGCGAGACGCCAGCATCGAGGTAGGTTTGTTAGCATGCATATAAAAGTGATGTTTTGTTTTTCGTAAGATGGCATCAGTTTTATAGGATAACAGTAAATTCAAGTCCCTTCGCGCTGTCTCTACTCTGCGACGATTAGCGGGTGAAGGGTAGAGAGAAAAATCCGCAGAGGCCAAAAGGAAAGTATCTTCCAGAGTTTTTTGTTTTTGTACTCTTTCTCGCTTAATTTTAGAGGCAAGTCTGATACATTGCCCCCGTATAACCGCTTTGTGGGCTTCCCAAAGCGTCACTGGAGCTATATCTGGTGTAGAGTTATGGGCCAGGTATTCCAAGATAGCTGCACGAATGATGGAAACATTGGTGTTATCTGACAAAAGATATTCATTAAGAGACCAAGAAGGTGAGGGGGGAAGAGGCGAGTATAGATGAAATAGAGAGTGTCACTGCAGAATGGTCTGACGAGGAGATGGACAGGATAGAGGAGGATCTGACCAAGGGAAGTGAAGATTGTGTAAGGAAGATATGGTCTATTCTGGAAAAGGAGTTGTGAGGGGAGGAGTAGAATGTATAGTCCCGTGTAGTAGGGTGCAATTCCCTCCAAGTGTCTATCAATGCATATTGGGTTAAGAGAGTGTGGAAGGGCGAGGGGATAGAACCGTTTGAGGTAGAAGGGGATTTATCCAGGATCGGGGAGAGAGATAAATTTGAATCTCCACATAGAAGGAGTAGGCCCTTCTGATGATGAGCAATGGTAGAGAGGAGATGGTGGAAGAAAGGAAGAGGTTTAGAGTTGGGGGCATAATATGGAGAAGGAGTAGGTAACGCCCATCAGGGTCGGCAATCTCTTTGGTGCATACAAAATTCAGGCGACGGTGAAAGCCTATCAGGACACCTCTCGTTTTAGAGGCAGTGGAGGCCACAAAAATTTGTGGAAAATTTTTATGAAAGTATTTAGGAGTAGAGGAGTGAGATAAGTGAGTTTCCTGAAGGCAGATAACATCCGCGTGGATCGAGTTAAAGTGCCGAAAAGCCAGATTTCTTTTATGGGGAGAGTTAAGGCCTTTAACATTAAGGGTAATCAATTTAATGGATGCCATCATGGGGGGCGAGGGTAGTGCTCAGCGTATGATTGAGACGTGACAAATGTGGGCGACGAAATTGTTTCTCGTGAACCTGGGGAGGCGGACAAAATTAAAGAAGAAAAAGAGAGAGAGAGAAAAAAGAAAAATCATGAAGTAATACTGTAAAACACTAAAAACGTTGGTGTGAACACAATAAAAAGAACCAAAAACAGACTGAAGTAGAGAGAGGCAGCCTATCTGCGTCTCTCTGTCAGGCTGTGGTTAGACCCACAAGGGGGGAAATCCCTCCTATGAAGGTCTAAAGGAAGGCAACATTGACAGTCACCTCAGCACACAGGCATTAAGTAACATAACATAACATTTCTGATAAACAGTCCCAATAAAATATTTGCAATGAGAAGGGGAGTCCACATTACACGAACACAAAAATCCAACATCATAACAAGCATTGAAGAGCAATACTTATCTAACTGTATAGCGGGACAATAAACCGTATAGGTGTAGTGGCGACACCATGAAGGAGTCAAGGAGGATAAATATTGGAGAAATGCGGATCTCAGTTTGTCAGCCAGGGGAGTCCATGTCAACGGCTTGCGGTAGGGACATCTTCTTACGGACAGCTTTTGTTGGCGAGGTCATCAGCGTGGAAGACGGTTCCGGTGGAGACGTTTGCATTGGGCCTGTGGTGGGTGATCTGACTGCGGCAGTAGTTGAAGGTCAGAGAGAATGCGAGGAGGCGGAAAGGAAAGCCCCAACGATATGTAATCTGATGTTGTAAAATCAGAAGAGGCTTTAGTTCCCTACGTTTAGCAATTGTCGAGGGGGCCAAGCCTGCAAAGATCTGATACGGAGTACCTTGAAACGACAATGATTGTCTATTTCGGGCTGCTTTCAGGATCTCTTCTTTGGTGCGAAAATAGAGAAACTTTGCTACCGCATCTCTAGGCAGACCATCATGTATGCGATTTGAAAGGGCTCGGTGGACTCTCTCCATCTCGAGTCGTTCTATCGGAATGGATGGTATCAATTCTTGGATTAGAGCAGTAATGGTCGATTGTAAATCTAATATATGTTCAGGGATTCCTCTAAAGCGTAGATTTGAGCGCCGCGAGCGATTCTCCAAATCTTCTATTTTAGAATTTAGGAATAGATTTTCATCACGGATTTTGTCCAAATCATCAGTATGGCAGGTAGATTGGAGTTCAACCGCATCCATGCGGATTTCTAACTCAGCAGTGCGTTGGCCTTATTCTCGGATTTCACGTGACAATTGACTAGTAATTTGTTTAGAAGTGTTTGCTAGAGCTTTTTGCAGCATACAATCTATTTTACTTAGGAGATCATTCTGTGACTCACAGGTAGGAGAGAGGGAGCCGGCATCACTGTCATCTACTGCGTCATTGTGAGGTGCTGATTGAGAGGCGGCAGGGCCAATCACAGAGTGTGAAGCCGGCGCCACCTTGGAGGCTGCCTTAGCCAGGGCTTCTTTGATTGAGGGGCCGCGAGGAGGCTGTATCTTGGAGCCGGGACATCGCGGTCCCGGTATATGTCCGACAGACACTGAGGTAAGAGTCTACGGTACAAACGATATGGGCTGCGTTAGGAGCCTGTCAGTGCTAAGGCGATGCGGAGCGGGATCAGAGCACCTCCAACCTCGCTGCTGCGCACATGCGCCCCATGATTTTCTAAATGTAGTAAGACTACATTGTCTTTGTTTGCTGGTGTCTAATTTGGGACTTGTATGGTGAGAGAACATTAATAATTTTGACATTCAAAATAGAAATTGATTTTTATGGTAATAAGTGCTTAACCAGCACCAGGAGGCCTACTTCTGGACAAAGGGACAAGGAATGACCCAACCAACAAAAAATAGGATTTTTGTACTCACCGTAAAATCCTTTTCTCTCCGTTCATTGAAGGACACAGGGCAACAGATTGTATATTCTGTACTGTAGGGTATATCGCCACCTGCAGGAGAAGGACGCTAGGCACACAACCACAGACAGCCTAGGGGCAGCCCCTGCTGGTGGCCCAACCCCCCACCTGCTGACAAGTCTCCAGTAAGTAACAGGCAGTTAGGAGTACACACCCAATATAGAGGGCGGGACCTGTGTTCTTCAATGAACGGAGAAAAGGATTTTACGGGGAGTACAACAATCCTATTTTCTCTTCCGTTCATTGAAGGACACAGGGCAACAGATCGTAGATCCTGTACTGTAGGGACGTCACCAAGCAGTAACACACAGAGGGATGGGCAAAACAACCAAAATTCCCAAAAGACCCCTCAAACACTTTGCGCCCAAACCCAGCATCCGCCGATGCCGAAACATCCACCTTATAAAACTTGACAAAGGTGTGAATAGAAGACCAAGTAGCGGCCTTACAAAACTGAGAAACCGAGGCAACATGGCGGAAGGCCCAAGATGCCCTAACAGCCCTAGTAGAATGGGCAGTGACAGGAAAGGGAGGCTCGCGCCCCTTAACGGCATACACCTGAACAACATGACGAATCCACCGAGAAATGGTAGCCGCCGACGTGGCCCGGCCCGTATGGGGGCCCTCCGTGAGTATGAACACTGAATCTGACTCACGGAAAGAAGCCGTACCTACCAGATAAACACGAAGAGCGCGAACCACATCCAAACAGTGCAGCGCTCTTTCCTTCCTATGAACCAGCTTTGGGCACAGAGAAGGCAAGACAATGTCCTTTTTCAGATGGAACGCCGACACGGGCAGGAAGGTTGGTCGAGGATGTAGACAGCCTTGTCCCTATGACGAACAAGCAGCGGTGACTTGCAGTACAAGGCAGCCAACTCAGACACCCGTTGAACCGAAGTGATGGCAACCAAAAAGGCCACTTTTTTGGACAAAGACAAGCAGAGGCTCACAGGGAGATTCCTGCAACACCGAAAGCACCATATTCAGATTCCACGGCGCCAAAGGCGAGCGGAGAAGAGACGCCAACGGCCACAGGAAAAGCACAGTCAATGCAGAAATGTGGCCCTTCACCGTGCTCAAGGCCAACCCTTGAGCCACCCCACGCTGCAAAAATGCAAGAATTCTGCTGATCGAGAACAAACGTGGAGACAGAGCCCCAGCCTTACACCAGGCAAAATAGGCCCTCCACATGCGATGGTATATCTTCCCAGAAACCGCTTTGCATGCCCTGAGCATCGTGGAAGTGACCGCATCGGACAACCCCCGATCCCTTAGGACCCAGGGCCCAGGAGAGGATCCCAGACACCTCTCGACTTTGTGGCTACGCTTTTGGAGCCCCCCTGGTGGTTGATGTGCGCCACCACGGTGGCGTAGTCCGACTGGACCCGAACCGTCAGACCCCGAAGGCGAATGGAGAGATAGGCGAATCGCCCGAAGATCCAATACATTTATCGATCCCCTGTCCAGGGACAAGGGGGACACGTCCCACTGTAACAGGATGTCCCTCTGAAGAGTCCAGGCGTGGTGCTGTGCAAAGGGCAGCGCCTCGGAGACCCAGGACCTGCATGCAAAAGTGAGAGGACGACCACCGGCGAGTCCGCAACAGACGCACGCTGGAACGGAGTTTCAGGAGCTAGTCCTGAGGAAGAAAAACTCAGGCCACAACGGTGTCCAGTCACAGGAAGGCACCAGACAAGACTTCTGGAAGTTCAGGATGCATCCGATCTCCCCCAAGGACCGCATAGTGACCTCCAGACCAGTCACCAGAGAAGAGTGCGACACTGCCCGCAGAAGAAGATCGTCCAGATACCCCACGATCGAGATCCCCGCCAACGCAACAGCGCCAGGGCTAACACCTTGTTGAACACCCGCAGGGCCGACGCCAGGCTGAAAGGCAGCACCACAAACTGGAAGTGCTCTTCCCCCACCTTGAAACGAAGATATCGCTGATGAGACACAAATGGGCACATGAAGGTAGGCATCTTTGATGTCGACAGAGGCCAGCAGATCCCCCTGACGGAGATACACCATTACAGACCTGATAGACTCCATCCAAAAACCACGGACCCACACAAAAGTGTTCAAAACGTTTGAGGCCCAGGATGGGCCGAACCCCGTTTCTTGGGCACGGTAAACAGGTCGGAAAAAATCCCACGAACCTTTCCGGCACAATCACCCCCTGGAACAAGAGGTCCGCCACCGTGCGGTGAAGATCCACTGGAGGGGAAAGTCGTGTGTTGGGGATGGGAAAAACCTGTTCCCGGGATGGGACAGAATTCGATCTGGTAACCCAAAGAAAACCAGACCCCGCACCCAGGTGTCGGAGACGTGAGCCACCCAAAAATCTGCAAAAGGTACCCCCCCACCCTGGGACCCAGAGCTAGGGCCAGACCTACATGCGGACGAGGGCTTGGCAGACTTAGGCTGCCATGGACGCTTGGCAGTCTGGGAGGGAGGAAGTTTGGCTAACTTACCGCCCTTCTCGGAGGGTGGAGGGGACCGAAAAAGCCATTTGTGAGCAGAAAAGGAGGGACCAGGCTTCCGCGGCTGTTCCTTCTTCCGCGGCTGAGGTAATAAGGCACTCTTACCCCCCGTCAAATCCTTAATAATCTCATCTAAGGAGGTACCGATAAACGGTTCCCGGTAAAGAGAAGCTCCGTCAGAGCTTCCTTGGAAGCCTGGTCAGGCGACCAGCATTTGAGCCAAAACAGGCGACGTGTAACCGCCGACACCGACCGTGTCGACACCAGAGGTGCCGCATCCAGGGCAGAGTTGTATACATACCGAAAGGCCTGCACCAATTGTTCCGCCAATTCCACATAAGCGGGAGAAACATTTACCTCCGCAAGCCCCTGATGCAACATCTTTGCCCATACTGTCAGAGTCTGGGAGACCAAGGCAGAAGCCAGAACCGGGCGCATCAGGGCCCCGAGACAGAGTACATAGGACAGCGGAGGCAGTCTCACGGACTATCGGTGGGGTCCCAAAAGGACGGGGAGTCCTCCACCGGGATAACCGTAACCTTGTTCAGGCGAGAAACTGGGAGGGTCCACCGCAAGGGGAAGACGTCCATTTAGCCAAAAAGACCTCCTCAAAACGATAGCGAACAGAGAAACATCTCGGAACTGCGAATGACTTTGCAGGTCGCTTCCACTCTTTATAAATGAAATGATCGAAAAAGAGGATGTAGGGGGAACACCCTAGCGGAACGCCAACCCTTAGGTGTCTCGAACTGAAGGCAATGCGGAAGAACCAGGAACATTTTTGGTGCGTTGGCCAGGAAACTAACCAGGGTCAACTGCTTGGAGGGCAGGTATGCTCACCACTATACCAACGCTTAAGTTTGAGGGTCTCCCTAACCGCCTGCATCAGCGCCGAGACCAATTCATGCTCCTGACCCAGGAGCTAAGCCGCCGACTCGTCCTCACTGCCCGACTCCGGTTGGGAAGAACCCCCAGGATCAGGGCGAGGGGACAACATGGAAAGCTCCCCTTCCTCCTCGGACTCCCCCCGCCGGGGCAGGGGAAGGCAACAGCAGAGTACGTTTCTTAGGGGGCTTTTGCGTCAGCGAACAGTCAATACGCGACACCAAGCCATCCATGGCAGAAGAAAAAACTTCAAGGGACAACGCGGTACTGCCCAAACCCACCAAGGACCCCGAGGGGGACAATAAAGCCTGGGAGAGAAGCGCCGGCGTACAGTCCGCACAAAAAGGGGGGAATGAGAGTAATCGGCAGAAAGCAGACCACAGCCCTCGCAAAGTAACGTGGGCGGTGCGTTCCATGATACCCTGCTCACACCTCACCACTGCCTCAGGAACAGGAGACTGTCACAGGCAGAGAGGGACCCCAGCAGTACTCACGAACCCTGCGTCTGAAACACCACAGCAGAGCGATTCAGAGGAGAGCTGCAGACATCCACGTTGAGGAAAGGAACGCCCCTTCTGCCCGTCCGAACTAGGCCAGGTACCAGAGCTCCCCCCAGGAAGTGGCAGCACCTGCCCTGTCTCGATTTTCGGCCGCGACCGAATTTGACCTCAGACTCCCCTGACCGTGGGCGCGGCGCTGCCAGCCTGTGTGGGCCCATGTGACTGTCAGGCCAAGACCTCCAGACATATGCACCCCACCGGGCCAAAAAGCCAACAGGCGTCGAGAAAAAATATCCAGATAATTTTTTTTAGCTCCTTACTCCTGACGCTAAGCAAAAAAACAGCAGACTTGTCA
>NW_017306678.1:635411-687819 GCF_000935625.1 Nanorana parkeri
CCTGTGGGTGGCTATATACTCTACAGTACAGAATCTACGATCTGTTGCCCTGTGTCCTTCAATGAACGGAAGACAAAAGGCAAACTTTGAAAGACTGAGCAGAATAAATGCAGGACTAAACAAAGGGAGGACACTACAATAAAGGAATAATTACAGCAGATATCAAAACATATATATAGATTTTGAAGCCAAAACTTTATTTAAATGGATAACATATTCTTTTACCAAATTAATTGATAAGTGCACCTATTTTTTCTGTCCCCCCGTCTCGGAGGATCCGTACTTACCGAGTTCTAACAACCACAGATCCTCTATTGTTTACATTACAGCACCTCAGTGCTCCCTCTGCTGGCTGCACCTGTACATTACAGCCCCATGGACTTCTATAGGGTCATCTCCAAGCAGGTAAATTGACGCAGCCAGGGGGGGGACGGGACGACGACTTGTGGCACTGAATGTCCACAAAACAGCAGAGCAGTGGCCCTTGGAAGTATGGGTCTTGGAGGGCGAGGGGTGGAATAATTTAGGTCAAGGTTGGGGGGCAAAAAAATGAAGTGCATTTTGTCTAAAAGTGAACTTATTCTTTAAGTTTCAGCCAGAGCTTAGAGCTGACCCTGAAGCACATCTTTTAGTTTGGAAGCAGGAATTTAATTCTGTTGTAAAATGTTAATAAAAAGGAGTCATTAAAATGTGGTTTAATCAACATTTATTTCTTTATGCATAAAAGAAAAAAAAAAAACAGTTGATCAAACGTTTGCATCACAAGAAAAAGGTTGTTTTATTATTCTGTCTGAAATGAGCACTAGTTTCACAATGACACTGAAAGCAGTGAAAGAACCGACAATGACCTTTGACTAAAGGTAGTATTTGTACAAAGAAACAGATACCAAGGAATT
Organism: Nanorana parkeri; assembly: GCF_000935625.1. Classification (NCBI taxonomy): domain Eukaryota; kingdom Metazoa; phylum Chordata; class Amphibia; order Anura; family Dicroglossidae; genus Nanorana; species Nanorana parkeri. The sequence continues at coordinate 636,308 of NW_017306678.1, forward strand.
CAAGCACTGCCTTGTAATTACCAGTCATTGGTCCAAATGTACAAAAAAATAAGCACACGTGCCATATTCTTCAAAATTCTTGCAAGTGCCAGTGGGGAAAACAAAGATGATGCCCAGAAAATAATTAAACTTCAAAATGGTAAAGTACAAAATTAAGATTTTTTTTTTTTTTAAACGAATATTTGTCAATGTGTAAATTAGTTATTTAGCTCTCAAATACAGAATAAATTGCAGTATTTACCCTCCCCCTCCACTGTTTGCTGTTGTATTGCAAGACCATTTCATATTACATAAAAAATAAAGCTGTTATCAGACTCATTCTCAAGTCTATTTTGCAGCTGCTGGAAAATGCAGCTTTGCCGAAAATTAAAAAGTCATTCCAGATAGAAATATTTTGCCTGAGGGAAAAAAAAAATCAAAATGGTAACCCCCTCCCACGACCTCTGACATATGTACCCATATGTCCCCCATGTCCTTGAGAGAAAGCAGGTGCCTGGTGAGGAGATGCCCACACAGGTCTGTGCATTAGCGCAGGTAGACCAGGATGCTCTGGTACATTAGTGCTGTAGCTAAAGTTAGGCATTTTTGTTGGCATTGTACGACTGTCCATTCCTGCAGAGAGATTATTGTTTGCCAATATATATGTGGGGCTTTGACTATATTCAAACCTGTGATCTTTGTCACCACTAAACAACATGGAACCAGCATTGAGGTAGCTGTCCCTGTAAGTGGTGGCAGAATTACAGAAGGGCTCTGGAAACGGAGGGTTTGCAGGGAGCCGGTTACCGATCTGAGATGAAGAAGTACTGTAATTATCAACAGGCTGTTGTTCAGGGTGCCTTTCCAAAACAGCAGCAGGCATGTTACTAGGTCTGTCACCGCTATAGGAGGTTGCGAGGAAAGATGGTCCACATTTCTCAGTGCTGTCTTGAGCCTTGGTAAACGATTTGCCCCCAGAGTAGTCTACACCACTTGTATCTTGTTCCTGAGCCTGGTGCTGGGCAATTATTTCCAATAGTGCTGCTTTAACTTCTGCATGAGGATCACAAGCAGACATGCTGGTGTTGGGTACTTGCTGCCTTTCTGTCCGGTAATCAAGATCTTCCGCTCCCACTGGAGGAGGTTCGGGTGGCTCTGGGGGCCGCTGATCCGGAGGCAGTATTTGAGGATGATTTGGTTCAGGTGATGCGCTTTTGACCGGTGGATCGTGGTGATCAACAAGATCATTTTCATCTAAAAAGCACAAACATCTGTATTATAAACAGTCACTATCCAGACAAGCAAGATTACAGTAATACACTTCACATTCAGGCAGCACCATGGCTAAGTAGGTGGCAGCACTAGCCAATAAATCAAATGGCCAACTTTAAAATTAATTACTCTGCTTCATTATTGACACATATCGATATCACTTGATGAACACACAAAACCACGCACACACATTCAGCATGAAGATTTCTATTTTAAAATTTCATGTAAATATCCTCAATTATGTACACACACTCAGCGATCATTGATCGCTGAGTGTGTGTACATTGCTTTTCTCACTGACACGCTGTCACAGGAGGCTGATCGAGAGGTGTAGAGAGGAAAGTCCAGCCTCCTGTGACAGCGCTGTCTCCGCCCACACACCGCTCTGCCAGACTGTGATAGGCGGCAGAGCGGTGTGGGAGGAGACGCCGGCCGCTCACAGCGCTCTCCACCGCAGCGCTCGGCCGGCTGTCACTTTGTCTCCCCGCTGGAACAGCGCCCAGCGGGGAGAAAAGAAACCAGGGATGCGCCGATGTATCAGCCGAAAATGGCTCTTTCGGCATTATGCCAAAAGTGCCCTTTTCGGCCGATATGTTTTGGCGGCCGATATATCGGTGCATCCCTAATTATATATATCTATAGATAGATCTATAGATATATATATATATAGAGAGAGAGAGAAAAACTGCCGTTAATGCACTCTCCTAATGCACTCTCCTGTTAGCGCAGTTGTGCAGGGTGTCTAAATATAAACTTTTCAACCAGAGAAATACTTATTTAAGTATATGTGAGAGCTGTGGCTGCTACTAAGCTCTTGCTAGCTAAAAAGGATGAAATCACTGTTTCACGGTGAAAAAAATATAATTCAGATTTTTGCACTTAATTGAAGGACACAAGCCCCACCCTTCTGTATGCTCTTGTTCTTGGCACTGCTTTTTCAACAAACTGAGCCATGCAGCAAGTAGGAGGAGCTCATACCGGGCTGTTTTTAATGTTTTAAGAGTTGGGAAGTGGGAGTGTGTGAAAAAAAGACTAGGTGGCAGGCTTACAAATGTGGAAAAAAAAATAGTCTTGCCCTTAACACTATTTCTGAGAATCTTCCAGGACAGCAACCTCAGAGATCATTGGTTCCTACCTCAAATGGAAAACACAAGCAAAACAGTGAGAACCAACCTAAGTGTCCCTTTGTTAAAGTAGACTACCTCTACAAGTGCACAAGAGAGAAAAAATAGATAGAATAGATTTTAAAAATTATAAAAAAGGTGGGAAGTAGACTTGCTGCCAGAAGCCCAGGAACCTCTGTCACCACTGTGCCTCCACCTGCACTACCCGAGGAGGAGGAGGACAGGGCAATAATGTTTGGGGTCCTCAGGGGAACAGCAAGGCTTCAGGCAACCAAAGCCTAGCAGAGCTGCATCAGAGGGGGAGTCAGGGTATCCAGCATAGTAGGGACAAACAAATAATCTGAAGCGCAAGAATGTTGATCAGGAGAGGAGGGAGCCAAGAGCGGAATTCTAGCTTGTAGCCTGCGGAACTCACCTCCATTATCCAAGCATCTGATATGCTGGCCGAGACAAATATTCACAATGGCTAACAAACAATCCCCACCTCACAGTGAAAAGTGGTGCACCCCTTCCTGCTGAGAAAGGCTTGTCTGAAGGATTGAGGGACTAGGAAGTTCAGAGTTTGCAAGCCGACCAATTGCCAAACCTGGGCTTGGCTTTGGAGGCTGAGAGCTGGAAATAAAGAAAGGAACCCTTCTTGGCCTTCAAGGAGGGTTGAGGCTTTCCAGGCTCATCACTAGGCTTCTTCCGTAGTGGCACATGGGTACTCTTGATGCTCCTTGATGAGGGTGACAGGACAGCTTCAAAATGGCACTTGTCCCTCAAAGTTCATGCAAAGCAAATGCTTTTTTACATGCAGGTTCAACACCCAAAGAGTTCTGCTCATGTTCACAGACAGGAAATGTGTACACAAAATGAGACAGAAGACTTCTAGACAACCCTTCCACACATCTATGGCAACCAAATCTCTTTTGATAGCCTTAGCCCAATAAACCAACGTTTGGCAGACTAAATTTGCTACCATGGCAGGTTGCAAGACAGGGTGTGCCAGAGAAAAACGTTTTAGAAAGAACCTCAAATGATTTATGAATGGAGTCCTTAAACACAGGCACATGCTCCACAGGGATGATTAAGGCTTTATTAATACAGGTAACTGCCGGATCCACAGCAGGGTCCATCCAGTTCTTAAAGTTCCCTCAAATGGATACAGGACAGATGGCTATTCAGGAGGAGTGAACACCACCAGGGTTCTTCCAGTGTTTGTAAAGCATGACAGGAAATAAAAGGTGCACCAGAAAGGACTCAACAGTCTTGAGGACCTTGAAAGAGCCTAGACTTGGAAATGCACTAGTAGAAGCCTTGGGCTTATTCACTAATTTTAAAGTAGTGTGAACTGCCTCAATAAAAGCTGCTACAGTCCCTGAGCCTGGAACTAAAAGTGGCCTACAATTCCTCAAGCATAACATCCTTGGTTAAAAACTTAATAGCCTAGGTTTAGAGACCACTAAGGCCACAATCAGATTAGATAAGGATTATAGATCCATGTGTCCTTGCAGAAGGGAGCAGCGGTGGGAAGGTGCTACCTATATGATGAATGGCAGGAAAGAGTACGCACATGTAACACTCCCCCCAGCAAATGACATCAGCACTCATTTTCTGTTAACCACTTTTGCAGTAAACAGTCAGGAAGTGGTATTAGTAAATGACATCCAACGGTCCATGTAAGGAGGAGCTTCTTGTGCTTAGACCACACTTCCTACTCACAAATTAAGTCTTCAGAGACCATCACACATGAAGCTGTGGCATTCCCCGAACCTGGAAAGCATTTTGCAGCTAACCAAAGCACTAAGGTCTGGAAATTGCTAAACGCAGAAGCCAGTGAAAGGACGCATTTCAGGCAACCCCAAACTTGTCTAGTCCAGTGGGGTCCAGGTAGAGCCCCCAAAGCTAGCACTGAGAACTGCTGATCTGGATATAGACCAACTCAGCAGCTTGTAGAGGAGTCTTGTTTGAAATTTAAAAAAAAGTAGCAAGAAAAATAACAAAAAAAGCCAAAACATTTCTTTGCAGACGTTTTTGCCAGTATCCATATTCTTCTGTAGACAGCCAGTATATCCTGACAGTCTTAACCTAAACCTTTAAAACCCAACTATAACCTTAACCACTAAATTCCACAAACAACCACCTTCAACAACAATGCAAGAAACAGGCAGAAATGACTGCCTTAAAGGCCATAAACTTTGATGCATACCAATAGGTTCAGGACTTGGAGGCCTTCTGGGTTTCTGCGTTTCTTCTTGTAGATTCTCCTCAGGAGGCTCTTCTACTGCCTTTGCTTGTTGTTTTTGCTCTTGATCTTTTAATAAACGAGCCAGTAATACTGAAAAAGTGCTCTGCATGGTTGTCTGAGCTCCATCCGGCTTAGCCTTAGGTAAAGGCAATGATGGGAAGGTGGGCTGTTCAGGTTCCGATACTGCAGTTGGAACGGGAGGCTCCTCTTTTGGCTCTGGAGATTTATCGGCAGATGCAAGAATACCAGCTGGAAGAGTTAAATTGTTCAGCTGTTGCTCAGTCTCTGGATTCACCTTGATATTCATAACCTGTGCCAACTGTGCCATGCTGACACTACTAGTCTGAGACTGTAGCAAGTTTAGTAAAATGGCCACCGAATTCTGATTCAGCTGCTGTCCAGAACTTGGATGACCTTAGGAAAATAAATATACAGAGATGTTATGCAAGGCCTTCATACATATTTACTCACTTTAGATTCCATCATCCAAAAGTCAGAATATATTTTAACTTGATATGTAAATACAACCCGTACACACTTACCTAATCCAACACCAGGATATCCCTGAGGCTTTATCTGGGAGGATGTCTGCATCCCTTGGGGAGTGCTGTTTCTGCTGTCATCCATTCCGGCAGATAAATCTTTCCTTGGTAGTTTTGGTGCCGTTACATCATCAGACATTCCCATTTGTTTCTGTCTTCTGCGTTTCTTACTCCACAACTCATGGCAGTCTTGCCAAAGAGGGAGACTACAAGAAATGGAAGGAGAGATCATTATAGTTAAAGCACAACTAAAGGCTTCTCTATGACAGTACCCAATGCAGTTACTATGTGATGCATGAGCCTCAAAGTAAACAACAACAAAAAAACTCTTTACCTTCCCTGACTGAGCCAAATTCTCCTTAATTTGGGTCTAAAATGCTCCCCCTCCCAGACAGCACTGTAAACCCAGAAAGCAGCAGGCAGGACTGGATGTTGCCATGACTGAAAAGCTACATGCTTGTGAATCAGCAGTGACAATGCCAATAGCCATGTCCCCTGCAACATTTTTTCATCCCATTATAATAGTGCAAGCAGGCACATTACATGAGGATGGAAACTCCGTCCTGAATTCAGAAGCAGTGCAGCATTGTTGCGATGCCATCACAGAAAGCTGCATTACGTGGACATAACTGGCAAGCAACAGGTATTTGTGGAACTTTGCAGAGGGATCTAGGAAGCGGAGTGCAGATGTACTTATATATAATGAAGTGCTGCAGCACATATTTTGAATGGGAGGTCATAGTTCTACTTTATTTATGATTTCACACAGGGCTTGATGTCTCGCTAGCACATTTCCAGGCACACAATGACACCCTTCTAAGCATTTTCCTGCAGCTGTTCTGGCAGATCAATGAACTTCACAACAACACAACCAAACAGTTACAGACAGTAGCAGAAAAAGCTCCTGGTAGTCAAATGGACTACATTAACCATGAATTAAGAGTCAATATCAAATACATCTTCACAAGGTCCAAACCAAAGGTGGGCAAATAAACTACTGGGAAACCAAACTAATTGCAGCATTTAACAAATACAAACGCTGGTCACAAAGGTTTCTCCACATCTGCTTATCGCATTTAAATTCAATAGAACCATTTCCTGGGAGCTTTATTTTAAAATGGGGCTGTTTATTAAACATTTGGCATTTATTCTAACAAATACACAATATACATTTTGCCTCAATTTCTACTTTAAAAGCCCAAATTCAGGGAAATTAAACGTTTTCCCTTGTAGTGGAGTTAAGAGTTAAGTGCTCGTTTTATGCCTAGGTTTTTATTACCAGAACCCAACACTCACCCGGAAATTGATGATCTCCTATCCCCCCCCCCCAAATCCTTCCCCTCTGGCTGTGGACTGTCCCTCTGCATCTTCACATACAATGCAGGGCTGTGGAGTTTGCATTTTACCTAATGACGTCACTTGTCATTAGACCGCTGGAGCAAAAGGGAAAAAGAAGCTGCGGGGACCGGTCCTGCAGCCCAAAGTTAGCCAGCCAGAATGTGGATCAGGCAAGTCAAATTGCTTCTTCCTGGCCCCAAAACTTGATGGAGCAGCTAACCCTTGTAGTGCAGGGGACAGCTCCACTGCAAGGAAGACTTTTCATTTACCTTGAGTTGGGCTTTAAAAGGAGAACAATGGGGTTAGGGATTTTCCCCAAAGCTCTCCTTAGGGTAACGGGAGGACATAAACTAGCGTCCTCCGGTCACCCTAAGCTCAGTATACCGCGAGCTACAGCTGGGCTACTGAGAGCTCGCAGTATACCGCAAGCTACGCCACAGCTGAAACGGATCACGACAATTATGTCTGGATCCGCCCAGCTGCGTGAGTGACAGCTGCCAGTCAGCGCTGGAGGATCGGAGCGGGGAATCCAGTCCCTCCCCTGTCACGGCTTTGTGCCGTGACAAGATCAAGGAGTGAACGCCGGTTTGTGTTCGCTCACTTCACGATCTACTGAGCCGACCTGTGACAGTCTCATTGTCACAGGTCGGCTAGAACTATGAGGTGAGTGAAAAGCACTCACCTCATAGTTCTCCTTTAACAATAGAAGTCTAGTTTGTAAATATCTCTCCTTTTGTAGGGAAAAAAAAAAAGCTGTTAATCTCTAACTCTACTGCTCTATGCAGAACAAAACATAAGGTTTTGTTTGCATTTCTACTGAATCCCTTATCTGTCTATGGATGGAAACTGGCAGACATCACATGCTGGCTTCTTATATTTCTGAGGAACTCAGGTGAGATACACCCAGCAGCCCCGTTTAACAGCTGTGCTCATTTTCAAACCGATAAACAATGGTATCGTGCTCCCAACAAAATTATCCAAAGCACAAGTTATTGCCATTTGTAAGAGAGGGATACCTTCCCTATGACGTCGTGTGAGAGAAAAGTTTGCGGAAGCCAATTAAAACCAGTGGTACTGAGCAGCAGTGCTAATAAGGAATTTTCTGTGAATAAACAACACTAAGGAACATTTTTAAACATAAATCGTACACAAAGGATAATAATATTTAAAAAAATCTTACTCAGGGGGAGCCATTTTAGTTGGGTCTACTTCCCGAAGAAATTCACACTGTAGAGCTTGTTCAGCAGTACATCGCTTGCTAGGATCCAACGCTAGCATGTGGTCAAACAGGTCCAGTGCTGAAGTGGGAACGCTGGAGGAAAAAAACAACACTACAGTACCTGTAAAGCTCATAATACAAGCTGGCACTAGCCTGCTTTCCTGAATAACCATCTTATTAACAACAAATTGGCCCTTGTATGTATACATGTGCGATGGGCACCTTAGATTGTAAGCTCCTTGAGGACAGGGACTGATGTGAATGTGCATTGTGAATTGTTGGTGCTAAATAAATACCAATAATAAATAAGAGGCACGTCTCATTGGTCAGCACATCACCTGACCACACTAACCAATGAGAAGCGCTTCTTCTTGCTCTGCCATTTTGCGGGGTGGGGGAAGTTCTTTCAAAGGTTGGTGGAACATGAAGCAATTCCCAGCAAACAGAGTTGTACAGAGGTATACACTTTCAGACCTGATGGTTGCCAGGCACTGAATACGTCTGAAGTGCCTCCTTTCTAGGCTCATGCTTCCCTAGCCTCAAGATGTTCACATCACACACCTTTCAATACCTCCTAAGATCTGTAACATAGACTTCTTACTCATTTACTTCTTTTATAGACCTATGGTAAAAGGAAAGATTCTTACAAAGCAAACTCCTCTCGGATCTTTCGACGATATTGCTTCTTTGGTTTCATGGTGTTGAAATATGGTAACTTTATCACATCGGGCCAAACAGCAGGGCACGGACTTCCACACATGCGGCTTAAATGAAAATCAGAACAAATACAGGCTAAGTGCACGTGCCAACGACTGAGATTATAGCAAGTACATTCCACCTGAACAAAGGCAGCCAGTGTGGGTGCCATGATTCCAAACAATACAACCCATCAGTTTAACAGGCACTCATGAGATAAATGGCCCAATTGGTTTAGCCTACAAAAGTCCACATCCCATATAGTTGATGGCATGATAGCATACAGCAAAAATGGCTACAAATAGAGCAACTCACCTTATTAATTCAAGTTGTGCAAGTTCTTGATTAGCTTGGAAGATTGGTTTCTTTGTAAACAACTCACCAAGAATACACCTAAGAAAACAATACAGTAAATGAAAGGACTGTCCTTCTTGGCATACCTAATGTTTTTTTATATGCATTGCTATACACTGAGTGGCCAGATTTTTATGACCACACCATCAGTACTTCGTTGGGCCACAAGATGACTCCACGAGATGTTGAAAGGTGATGCGAGGAATCTGACACGGCACTGTTGCCCTTCTGTTGTCTTGTACTAGTCTTGCCACTCTGCGTTCTGCCCTAACATTGACTAGTCGCTGACGGCCACAATTCGCACGTTCAGACCCAGATTTTCGCCTGACAGTCCAGTCTTTAAACACTTTAACAACAGCTTCTCTTGAACATTTCACGAATTCTGCTGTTTTGCTAATACTCGCTCCATGGCTCCGAGCACCAACAATCATCCCACATTCAAAGGCTGTTCAATCGCGTTGTTTACCCATATCTTCAGAAAAAAATCACTTCTACTGTCGTTGTAAACAACCTTCTTCCCTATTTATAATGGTCTGGCCCTCTAGCAACTTCAGCGCAAAATTATAGCTAATTAGCCTACAAACGTCAGGTGGTCATAATAATCTGGCCACTCAGTGTAAACAACTGCCATACACAACTGAAATAGTGACAACATGCCGCCATTCGAAGAAACAGTTGTAAAGTGAAATGCTCTCACACAACCAATGGGATCATAGCCAAAGGATCAAAGATATTTGACTGCCAAGGAGAGCAATATACATTGTTAGTTCTTGACAGCACTTCTTACAATACAAATATACTGTATGTAATCATTTAGTGGAAATACTTACATGGTATATGGAGGTTACATAAAAAAAGGGAGTCAAGACAAGATTCAGAATGCAGCCATACTAAAATGAACTATAGACTATAGTGCTCCATATTCATATCACTCACCCACAGCTCCAGACGTCTATAGCTGGTGTGTACCTCTCCTCCCCAAGCAGCAACTCAGGAGGACGATACCATAATGTAATGACTTTATTGGTGTAAGGCCGACTAAACAAGAAGAATAAAAACTGTTTACTTTAAAATAACAAAACACAGATATATATAATGATGGCATACAAAAAGCTAGCGCTGTTTAAACATCAGTTGATCCTGAGCTATAGGAATCCAGTTTCAGTGATCACTTCTGGAACATAAATGTCATTTACTACAGACATTCATTATCAAGTAACTCTGGTTAGTAAAGGACACACACACAGCACAGGCGTGTGATTTCTGTGATACCTGCGTACCAAGAATCAATATATTTATTTATTTAGTATGATAAAGATGACAAAAACTCCCAAGGGGTTCCGCTTCATAAACAAGATCTCACCTTTCTTCTGAACTGTACAATCTTGCAAGTCCAAAATCTGCAAGTTTGATCTGCCCCCTTGTGGAAACAAAATATACAGAATTATGTAAGAATCCTACACGATAACAGTATACAAAGCACAACAAAGCATTCAAAGATCCAGCTCTGATTATCAGTGCATATGAATGAATCACTGTAGCTTTCCACAGGTTAATGTAGACTACAAGAAAATACATTTGTAATCCACTAAGAATGTTCACGACACCTACAAGTTAATCAAATGTTTAGCAAAACCTAAATTAGAAAATATAACAAACCCATTAACACATTGAGGGGGCTTTATCAAAACTGGAGCAGACAAAATCTGGAGCCGCTGTGCATGGAAACCAATCAGCATCACTCTTCAGTTTGTTCAGTTAAGCTTTGAAAATGAAACCGAGAAGCTAATTGGTCGCCGTGCACAGCTGCTCCATTTTGATAAATTCCTCTCATTGTATACAGCCTCATCTTACTGAACACATGGCTCAAACAGTTAAAGAACTACTCCAGACAAAACTTTTCTTAACCCTTACAGTGGGGCTACCCCTGCATTGCAGGGGTTAAGCGCTTGTTTTGGTCTAGGTTCAAAAATAGAGTTATACTCACCTGAAGCTTTTAGCTAGCTGGCTGGCTGTTACAGCACTCACGACCGCCCGTCTCCTCTTCTACTGTAGCAATGGCATGTTCCTTGGCGTCCTCACATCCTATGCTGTGTATTGGAAGTGATGAAGCTGGAGAGCCAAGGTTGCCTACCCCTGACCTAGACCAAAATGAGCACTTTACTCCTGCAGTGCGGTGGTAGCCCCGCTGCAAGGACTCCTCTTTAAGATCACTGATGTTTTTGTAAAAGTGCACACGAGCGATTGTTAAAAGGACAATAACACTATTATAAGCACTAGCAATTGATTGATAGTACTAGCGACCGAATGCTACACATATGGAACAAATGGCTCCCTGCGGAGTAAGGCATACAAGTAGCATGTGGTAGCCAATGCTCGCACAGTGCACGACTATCACCACTACATGCTACATTAGTTCCATATAGTGATTGGTCGTTGGGAGGCGATTATATTTATTACAACTACTTAACCTAAATGTTTCCCCAACATGACTGCCTAGTACAGACTCATAACCTTTGAAATCACAACTTTGGCATGATAGATTTTATTTTCGGTCATGCTTGTTAACCTTATATTGACTTTGGTCAAGTCTATCAATCATTTTGCCCATACGACCCTGTATCGCCCCATCCAATATGCAAGCGTGTATGTACATACATTTCACAAATATCTTCTCTCCTTCACACTGCACAGAAAACAAAATACAATACAAAAACATTTACAAACAATACACACCTGTTATTTAGTAGAATATTTGAGCATTTAATATCCCTGTGCAAAAAGTTCTTCTTGTGACAGTAGTCCAAACCCTCCATAAGTTGCCTCATGAAGGACTTTATGTGAAGTTCATTGAAGTGCACTAATCCGGATTCTAGTAGACCCATCAAATCATGGTCCATATATTCAAACACCAAATAAAAAGCTCCTGTGAACATGAAAATGAAAAAAAAAATAAAAAATAAAAAAATCACCTTTTCCTCTTATTCCAAGGAGGCCAAATATTGACATTTATTTGAAATCGCTCTCTAGTGAAATCGGATATTTATTTTTCGCCATGACCCAACAGCCACTTATTCTAGTTGAGGGTTTTGCCAGAGGGAGAGCACTTACAGGAAACCTGTACTATGAGGAATCCTGGAGCTGGTATTGCTGAGCTTCTCTGAAAATGGTATTTGTTTTGACACTTTCAGTCACTGACTCTGAACAAGCGATGCAGTTAGTGAAATCAGAATGAAGCCCAAACTGCTGATCTGCATTATTGTGTCCATGGCCTTGACTTAGAAAGTACTAAAGCCTTTGCGTAAGCATGACAGCCATTCACTTAGGATTTCCAAAAGTAAAGTTATGCAAAGTCCCTATATATTCATAGTACAAATTTCCTTTAAGCAGAGCTCAGCAGGTACACAAATCTTACTATAATCTGTTTGAACATATTTACAGCTGTGGTCAGGTTAATATTGCTGTTCTTGCTGAACCTGGAGATTGCCTGATTGCACAGTATTAGGATTCATTCCACAATGTCATTAGTTTAAATGTATTTTCGAGTGATCTAGCTTGAGGGTACAAAACTTTTACTTGTTTAACACTGCCAAAATCATGCAGTTACCTGGATCCTGACAGTGTGATATGCCTTGCTCCTCCCCTTCCCCTTCTTCTCGACCTTTAGCTCCCTGTACCTGCTATCTGACAGAAATAACGGGTCTGTGCTTGGCTGCTCAATGTGCCTGCCATACAGGGGAAGGTGAGCAGGGAGTAGCGACACCGCTGTTCTGTGCCTTTTGCATGTTCAAACTATTATATTTTTTTAAACATACAATCCCTTCAAATATTATAAAGCGAAGCAAGGTGCTGCAGTTCTGTGCTCTTATCACCGTCTATGAAGTCACCTGTACTAGGGAACCCTTCATGTAGTGGAAGGCGCATAGGGTGCCTTTGGAGCTAGTATCCTCAAAAAAGACACATCTAAAAATGCCATTATTTTTCCTTTAACCACCTCCCGTCCGCTTACCGTAGGGAAATGGCCGACGGGAGCCTTATAGGAGCGGGAGGGCGTCTTAAGACGTCCTTGACCTACCTCCAACACCCCCGCTGTCGTCACTGCCGTTGCCGGTCCCGAGATCCGCTGTGCCCAGTGCGGCCAGGACCGGCACGGCTGCTCTGTGACAGGAGTTCGGTAAGCGATCCCCCGCATTCTGCGGTCATTCCCAGCTACAGAAGCTGGGGAGAAGCTGGTGAAGCAGACCCTTGATGTCTCCATAAAGAGGACCTGTCATGTAAATTGGCTATCACATAGGGGGCTTCTTAGTCCCCCATGTGATAGCAATAAAGTTAAGTGTAAAAAAAAAAAAAAAATTAAAATAAAAGAGGCATTAAAAAAAACCCACTAAGTTATTTATTTTTTGAAGTCCCTCCGCCCCCCACATATACACGCAAACATGCGTCGGGTGCGCCTAGGTGTGAAAGCGACTATTGCGCCGTACATGTAACATATCACCGCGAATGTCTGAGTTTGAGCAATAATTTTAGGGCCATCAATCACTGATGACACTAAACTGATGAGCAGTAAAAGCGTTTAAAGCGTTGCCTATGGCCAATTTTTGGTGTGGTAATTTTTTGCGAATTGTGCACAATTTTAAAGCTTGACATGTTTGGTGTCTATTTCCCCGACGTGAACCCGTCTTATGTTTTATCAAAAAATTGGGGGGATAATAAATGTTTCATAACATTTCATAGGGAAACAGGGTTTTTTTTTCAAAATTTGCGGTACTTTTTCCGTTATATAGAAAAAATAAAACCCCCAGTGGTGATTAAATACCACCAAAAGAAAGCTATATCTGTCCCCAAAAAATGGTCTAAAATTAATTTCAGTACAGCGTTGCATGACGGCATAAATGTCAGTCAAAGTACTGCAGCGCTGAAAAATGGTCTGGACATGAAGGGAGTGTAAACAGCTGGTCTTTAAGTGGTTAATACATAAGGTCAGAGACAAAGCTTCAAATATGCCAATTTTGTTGTCCAGAATTCAGTTTTAAATGGCGTTTTATTTTATGTAATAACTTGCATTAACCCCTTCGTGACTGACGACGTACAGTGTACGTCGCCAGCATACATCTAATAAAATTGGCTTGCCCTCTGGCAGTCACTTGGTGCAATTTGCGAAAAAAGCAACACCTTCTATAAAATTATCACTTCAACCTATTCACGATGTATTGGTTCATTTTTCAGTGGCGTTTCCCTGTGCAATGTGTCAAATGGAGAATAAAAAATATTTATATAATAATATGGGACACCAATGTTTTTACATTCTAAGGTAGGTTGCCACTAATACTAAATCTGAAATTTGTTATTCAGCAAAAGGAATACTCATGAATTTGTAACGTGTAAATGTAAAAATACTTACCTTTATCTTTCTTAAAGTCTACAGCATCTTCTTTGTCTGTGACTATTTCCTTCATGTTAATAATGCTCTGGTGGTTGAGCTGACGAAGGATCTTAATTTCTCTGATAGCGGTGATTGGAAAACCTTCCTTCTCATTGTCCAAACGCACTTTCTTCAAAGCCACCATTTCTCCTATTTGATGGAGGAGGAGGAAACCGTTACTATACTTTACACTTTTAGTTGATTCCTCAACTCCCAACACTAATAACTCTTTTAGGCGTTCCAAAACACCTCTTTGCCTGAAAATATTTACAACAATGAATGGTCTCCTACATAAGCGACTCTCGAACACTAGCCAATTTAAAAATTACTTTATATTTCTATATTTACTTTCAGTTGTTACCAAAAGCTTTCGATTCCATCTGAAATAAATCACTATTGCATATATAAGCACTTTAAAAGCTGCAAGTGAAAAAGGAAACCTGTACTGAGAAAGCGCGGAGGCTGTCATTACAGACTTTATCTTCTCATAATGATACTTCCCTGGCTGTCATGATGGGCCTATAGCTCTGTTTTGTTTTTTTTAAGTCACTGACCTGGAACAATTATGTAACTTAGACGTTCTAAAATCCTACCGTTCTCTGGCCAGAGACTGCCAAGCAACTGGTAGAGGTTTCCTTTGAAAATGATTGAAAAATGATGGCGGCCACATCCTTGATAACAAATAGGATTTTGTTCTTACCGTAAAATCCTTTTCTCACAGTCCGCTGAGTGAACCAGCTCTGAAGAATTCTCAGACATAGGGTTATGCTGCCATCTCCATGAGAAATGGACAACTTTTAGGACATAACCTTCCCACCCTACACCTGCCAGTACTAGCATGTAATACGAGAGGAAATGACGGGAGGGAGCCATGTCCCTCAATGGACGCCAAGAAAAGGATTTTACAGTAAGCAACAAAATCCTGTTTTCCCTCTCATCGATTGAGGGACACCGCTCTGAAGAATTCTGAGATGACAGAGGGGTTCCAGGTGTGATGATGTTACACATTTAAGGGTAAAACACGTAAATAACACCCTCAATTAATTATATGAAACACGGAATATAGAGGAAGAAATATCACTATATAAATGGGGAGGGGGGAGGGTTGTTAAAAGGAGTCAGGTAGGCCATGAGGGTAAAAATTGAAGATCTGGTAAACATTTTGTGAAGATTAGTTGGGGTAGACTTTGGAATGTAAATATATGGATTAAGTAGCGAGATTCAGCAGTATTCTAAATGTTGGAATGTATAATTATGTGTTGTACATTAATAGTATTAATCACGGTGTCGTAAATTATTAGAAATTGTGGAAAATATTTAATAAAAGGGGAATTTTTAAAATGTTAAGCTCCGCTATCGGCACTTTGCCTTAGGGCATTTTTACGCATACTCGTAAAAACTTGCAATACTGGCATCAGTGCATCCCTAGGTATAACCATTTAATGTGACCAAGTAAAATTGGCATATCATTTCCAATTAGAAGCAACAGAGCTTGTTCTTCTAGCCCCATATGTGCCTGTCATGACTCTGACATCATCACTGGCATATTCCAACAACTCCTGCTTCTAATTACTGGATGACAGTGAAGGTATCATTAAGTCAGCTGGGTCTGTCAACAGGAAAAACTGCTTAGTGATAGCTTGCACCATCAGTGATGAAGTGACTTGCTCACACGCAAACAGCACTGTGACCCTCGAAAAAAAAACCAGCAGCTGCACAATGCCGTCTGTAAGTGTTACATCATTCACAACTGACCAGTCTCATGCTGTTTGAAGAATAAGGTTGCCTGATTATACACACATTATATTGCTTGTTCTGAACACTTAACTCTTTACCAGCATACAAAAGAACATGGTACTACTGCTAAATCACAACCATCCCTCTCTCCACTTATACGGTCTGCTTAAAGAAGAACTCCAGGTTTTAGAAAAATTTCCCCTTGCAGTGGGGCTACCCCACACAATGCAAGGGTTAACTGCTCGTTTTTCTCAAGGGGCTCAAAGAAAGAATACTCACCTTATCGTCAGTCCTGCGGCAGTGACTGCTCCTCTCTCCCGCGCCAGCTATGTCCCTCAGTGTCCTCACGTCTAAAAGGTGCCCATACACCTTACAATTATCGTACGAAAAAAACTAGCTCGAGCTTTCGTACGATAATAGGAAGGTTGATGGGAAGTGCACAATCACAATTACTGTACAACTGGCCAAATTTGCTCGATCGGGCAAACTAGAAAACGTACGTCGAAACGAACGAGAAAAAAAAATCAATGGTTTAATGGCGTTTTTGTACAACAAAAATTGCAACAGGAACACTGCACACATGCAAACAAACATCCGTTCTGTCGATGGACATAAATTGTAGAGTTAGTATTGCTAACAAAGGATCATTGCAAGCGGTATTGGTCTGTGCATGATGGGCTATTTGAGCGGAAATTGAACTAGGGTGTGATGACGGGACAAAAGGAATCGTACAAAATTGTATGGTGTATGGTCACCTTCATACAGGCGAATGGACAGTATTAGACGCGATGGCGTCAGCAGGGCTTAGACTGATGGAACCTGGGGGAGAAGAGGCCTAACCGGTCTAGCAGCCAGGCGGGATCGGGTAATTATTATTTGAGCCCCTAGAGAAAAAACAATTGCACTGCAGGGGTTAATTCTTCTAAAACCTAGAGTTCTTCTTTAACATATAATGTCTGATTTAAAAACAATCACATTCATTTAAATAGCTAAAACTCAAGAGTCAAATACAAGTAGGTACAGAGCAGCAGGCAATCATACCAGTGTCTTTATCTCTGGCTTTGTACACTTGTCCATAGGTGCCTTCTCCAATTATTCCAATGATGTCAAACTTGTCCACACATCGCTTTCCCCAATCAATGTCTTTCTCATGTATTTCACCACAGCGTGGCCCGCAGATCCTTTACACCCAAAAAAGGAAAGAAAGTCACGTCAAGAGACCCTTTCGCCACATTCCGTTAAACAAAAATCTTCCCAAAGGACTACATGGGCAAAAAACATTTTCTGCATGTTATTTATCTATAAAAGCCAACCTTGTGTATACATCCAATAGGTCGAAGACTGCTGCTGGGTGCCACCATCTTGGGTGTGAGCAGTCCCAGCGCTCAATTCATTGACCCTCTATAGTAATCCCCCTCACTCCTTCCCCAGTAGCTATAAAAATGTTTATATAGGGTATTTAAGGTTTATTTTACAGACTCAACTGTAAATTAGCTTCCAAAAAGCTAATGATTTTACTTGGCGCACCAACCTGTGCCAACAGATGGTAAATATTTACATTACTTAGAATACGCAATTACACACACACATTTTATTGGCACCCCTTCATGGAAAAAAGAACTCACAAATGTTTCTCCTGCGACCACGTCCAAAGTTGGCTACACTCACATGGATTTTATTCCTATTTTTACCTGTGTTCATTAGAACATAAAGCTGCTTGGAGATGGTCTTATAGCCTTTACCTTTGACATTCTGGTCACCTCAGACAACTCTCTCCTTTGCTTTCTCTGGTCCATGTTTAGTGTGGTGCACATGATGATACCAAATAGCAGAGTAACTACTTATCTTCATTTAAATAGGCTGACTGACTGAAGATTGAAGATATGTGTGATACTAATCACAGGAAGACCTGTTTATGTAATAAGAAAAATATGTCTGCAATATGTCAGCCCCATACACATACTTTAAAAAAAAAAAAAAAAACCCACATTGACCACTTTCAGAGGTATAGTAAAATGAAAATAAACACACCTTATAAGACTATTTTGATGGAAAGCATAAAAATCAATTATTAGAAACAAGCACAAGTGATTCTGTTTTTAAAGTAGAGTCATACTTAGGCCTCCGTTTGTTCTTCAATGCTGATTTCTTCCCCTCCGGACTACATGATAGATCTCCACTATAAACAGGTGGGAGGGGCAAATCAGACAGCAAGTGCCGAAGTTTTCGCTCCATTTCCTTCTTGACCGATTTTCCGGGGATACAGCCTCGGAAACTGAATCAAAGACAAATTCATGACGTATATTTTATCTTTGTTTATAAAATTAATAGACACTACAGACCTGTGTGGGTCTGTTTCTATACATGTACCACTGACCTACAAAGAACAGATAGATTGATGTACACAGAGATCCTCACCCCTTTTTTGAAAAAGAGTTCACCTACTCTTCTTGGTGACTCTCACTTGCTAGGCAAGAAACAACCCCCTGCTGCTATTTTGGAACATAATGAAGGCAGTTTGTTCAAACCAAGAGAGGTTTTTTTGAACAGAGTGCAGCTAAAGAACGGGGTCGGAGAGTGAAATTATGGTATAAAAGATTAAATTTATTTGGTTTACGAGATAAAACAATTTTCCATGTAAACAGACTACACAATTAAAAAACCACTATCCCCACACCCTTAAAAAAATGATCATTGCAATAATCCTTTCGTACAAATCAACACTCACACACAAGCGGAGCTAGCTGATCAATATTCTCTAAATCTTCGGGTGGTCCTCAATTGAGAGGGAGTAGCGTTGGACTAAAGTAAAGGAGTGCAATATAGCATATGTCGAGTGCCTGGGAATTTCCTGTCAAACTTTCTTAATGTGTTTCTCTTTTTCCGTGAAGTGTCTTAAAGATGTTAATTAGTTGAAATTAAAGTCAATATGAACATTTGACTTGGATCCTATAGACGCCTTCTATGGATACAATAGAATAGGATAGACCCGGTGAGGATAGACCCAGGATAGACCCGGTGAGTTAATATACAGTGTGCCGCTGAGTTATAATCACACTTGGCGAGCAGGATGCTTCCCCTCTGTGTGTAAAACCGGACGGTCACTCTCCCGAGATGTATGGATACTTGATGTTTTAGTTTCCAATTGTGCTCGTGATGATGGTCACGCAATGCAAGCTCCAAACTGGAGCATGGAAAATTGTTTTATCTCGTAAACCAAATAAATTTAATCTTTCATACCACTGACCTACAACCCCATGACCTGCTTTTACCTGTAATCTGATGCATAGATCAACCCTAAATCCAATTTTACTGCTGCTATACGGTAAGAGTATTGTTGGGTGTAGTTAAAAATATGTTAAAAGGTTTTCACATAATAATAATAGCTTTTATATTTTACAAGGGTTACATTAACCTTAATTCCCCGCCTTAAAGTCGAGATAGCATGCTGAGGTTTGTAATATAAAAGTACAGGTTTATTTACCCAACAGTCAGGCTTGGTACCAGCACCATCAGATGCCTGCCCTTACTATAAGCATGTTCCTACAAATCACATTTACTTGTAATGTCACTTAACTAAAGCTTGAGCTTCCAAGGTTCGCTGTTGTGACATTACAAGTGACAATACATACAGGCAACAATAAATGAAAGCATCAATAAGAACTAAACACTTACTAGCACACCTTGCACTAAACCAAAGAAGAACGTAACCCCAGACCAAGAAGAAGCAGTTTACTGCACCTCAATTCTACATATCGAAATATTATCAACCAATATTTTTCTCTACACTATAGGGATTGCCCTATGTGGATTCATCATTTTTTGTTGCTCCTCCTATCACCACATGAGCATTAGCTTCCAGTAATAGTCCTCCTCTTAAAGACTCAGTGCTGCTTAACAGGAAGTTGGCAGGGCAAATCACTAGTTATACTGAAAAAAGTCACTTTATTTTTCAAATAAAAAAAGACTTTCAATTTGAGTTTTGATACCGTCTGCAGTTCAGGGTCAAATGTTTCACAGCACAATCATTGTTTACTAACAAACTTCTAAAGAAAGTTCTACATTAAAAAACAGTTTCTTTAAGAAGAGTTTTTCCTTTTTTAAAGTGTTTGTTACCCCAAAAATCAAAATTCCTTGTATTATGTTGGGCTATTCATACAGGTCCTAAAAAAATCTAATCTTCACATTTTTCCTGGTGGTTCTGCCGGTTCCCTTTGGCTCCTGGTTCAAACTGACCATGCCAAGGAGGGAAGCAGATCCCTGCTGGTGTAGTCAGTTTGTGTACCTGGAATCAGTAAAAGCAGTTACCGGACACAGTGCCCATGCCTGGCGAGCCTGTATCTCGTTCAGACAAATTTGCACCGTGCCTCCAGTCAAGCGGCTCTCACACATAGAGGGGGGGGGAGAACATTCCTTGTCTATGTGTTACACAAAACAAGTAGCGGGCAGGTAGTTGCAGTTTTAACTAAGCTGTGAGAGCTGCTGTTGAATGACAGCAGCTCTCATTATGCGGGCGGTGATGCGGGCTGTGCTGTAAGACACAGACGGGAAATGTACTTAACCCGCTGCATGTTTGAGCCCACATAGTGGGAGCCCGTGTCATACAACAATGGCACTCTCAGCTTAGTTAAAACTGCCCCTTTGTTTTGGGTAACATACAGACGGGGTATGCAACTCCCTGCTGTGTGTTTGAGCCTGCAATGAAAAGAGACATGCCCGCTACAAAACACACACCCCCTTCACCTACATAAAGGGACCGCCCCTCCCCCCCCTATAGTGAAGAGAGGAATGAATGAGGCTGTGCAGTCAGAGGGACCACAATTTTTATGTGTTTAGAGAAAAAAAAAAGAAGGTATTTACTACATTATGGGCTTTTTATGCTCACAACTACTTTAAGTTAAGGGGGCACTTATCAGTGGGACTGGATGCGAGTGAAAAAGCTCCTTCAAACCTCGTTCACGTGGCCGGCAAATATCAACCGCCTGTTTTTACAGCCCCCCTAACCGCCCACCCAATAAACTTAAAATGGTGTCTGCTAAGGCCTGTAGACATGCCACAGCCATGAAGCTCTGTGGCACAGAACATTTTCAAACAACATGTCTCACTTCATAGGCCGTGCCACTTGGCAAACATGACCATCACAATCAATGGGAACACACCCAAATTACATGGGCACATGGTTGGGGTGCGGTATTGCAAATTTCCATTAGGATAAAAAAAAAAAAAACTCCCACATTCAGAAGGCAGCTGTATATTCTCCTAATGTCTGGAAGCCATTGTTTTACTTCTCTCCACCACAGATTACTTTTCTGAAGGGTGATGAAGCCTGCTGCCCGCGTGAACGAGTACTAACAGATACACAAAAGCATTAAGAATCAAAGAGTTTCTGATCCATTCTCACAATACTAAATACATTTCTTATTCCCACGTGTCTCCATTGCAGATACCGCTCTATTTTTTGTACCACTGATATAGCAGGAACTGAGAGGACATTTCCCAGACAGTGACAAGGACTTGCGTTAAAAAACCTTTCTACTCTACCCGAAACTAAAAATGTGCTGCTGGATATTCCAGTTTACCAATACAGATCTCTATGGTCTAGTCCAGTGGTGGCGAACCTATGGCGCGCGTGCCAGGGAAGGCACGCGGGGCCCTCTCTGCTGGCACACGAGCCCAGGTTCAGGAGTAATGTGTGTGTTTTAATAAGTGCCTGATGTGTGCGTTTCATTACGTGTGTATGTGTTTTATTGAGTGTATAAATGTTTGAATATGCGTGTTTCCCTATTTTGCCTAAGGCAGTGATGTTGAACGTTTCCTAAACCTGAGCGTCCGAACTGCAATATAATACAAAACTTATTTTCAGCGCTGGCACTTTGGGGTAAATAAATTGATTTTGCGTCACAGTTTGGGCACTCGGGTTCAAAAAGGTTCGCCATCACTGGTCTAGTCTATTCATTTCTCCCATTTGTGGCGGACAGAATAATGCTAATGAGGCACAATCCTTTACTGGGTTCTCATGCCATGTCAGTATGGAGGGATTACATACCAAAAAACAAAACAAAAACAACATATACATTTAAATACATTAGAAAAAAAAAGATTATAAACACCCAATCCAAAGACAATGCTTACCTGTTTGCATCACTAGAGAGGGCGATCGGAAGAGGTAGACATAAAGGTACTATTGGTGACATCCCTAAACTTTTAATCTTCTCAGATACAGCCGATATACTTTTATGTGCTTTGATTTTCTCTTTCGGATTAGGTGCTTCTTCTTTTACAGTATCCATCTTATGCACCTTTCCGCTTGATTTGGCTGATTTATCAGCTTGTACACTATTATCCACACTTGGTGCCGGAGTCATAGTTTTTACCCTGGCTTTATCACTTTTGACAGTTGGGGAAGGGGCATTGTCTGTTTTTGTTTTCTTTTGCTCCTTGGCGTGATTTGCTTGTTGGGAGTTGCAGGCAGCCTCTGACTGTCCCTTAGTAGGAGTAGAGGTGCTGGAAGCTTTCGCTAGAACTCTAGCAGCCTCTGCTTCCCTAGCCTTCTTGTTTTTGTTCATCTCTGCAGCTAGGCTGCTCTTCAGCGTCAAGGTGCTTGGGGAGATGCTAGACTGTCTGCTTCTCGATCTTGATACCCTATGTCTACTTCGTGAACGAGAGCGTCTCGACTTATAAGGACTTCTGCTTCGTGACCTTGCGGACCTCCTGTAAAAAAAAAAAAAAAAACAACAACAACGTAACTAATATTGCCTATCTGATTAATATAGTCACATAAAAAAGGTTTGGCAGCTCTTGCAAAGCAAAAAAGGTGTGACTAGTGTAGTCCAAAATATGCAGATGGTTAGGAGATTGGTTAAATAATGCCTCAGCCTCCAATTCTACAAGTCACTGTACTCAAATGCCACGACTGTGCTTCCCTTTTTTTTATCTTAATATGCCGCATTTCACAGTATTCTTTCTTTATATACCAAATTCACTTGTAAAGCCTCAAATATAAATACTGCAAGGATTTGTCAAAGCCAAATAACAAACAGAACTCTTTGTGACTTGTGTTAACAGTCAGGTTACCTCTAATGATGTTTACTCCAAGTCCGGAACATTGGTGTTTCATTCATACCACAAAGTACAGCTAGCATTTCATTCGGACTGCGGCTCTTGAACAAAAAGCTGCACTGTAACCTATGCGCCCTTCCTCTCCCCTAGTCTACGAGCAGAACTCCTTGTATTTTGTGAACACACAAGTCACAAACTTTATTCTTTCCTGGAGTTCCACTTTAAATATCGAAAAAACAGAACCAAGAACATTACATAATGCTTACTGCAAGGGAATGCCTGCGATCCATGTTGCCAGGGGCATTATAAAGGTTCCTCTTTCTAGGAAAGCAACTGAACAGTTACATATCACTTGCCACAAAAGTAAATAAACTGTCAAATACATCCAATAATATAGGTTTTGAAGCATACCCAGGACAACCTTTCTCATTTCAGATTTTGGAAGTGGTTAGCTTTATCTTTGACAAAATATATTTCTGTATGATTGGAATAATGCCTTACTGTATATAGCTTCCTTATCCAATGTGTTGTTTGGGAATCTGTTGTGGGGATTCTTAGGGCTTGTTCACAGGGCTTGTTAGGGCGTTCCAGGAGCAGAGCAGAGCAGTTACAGACCGGATCAAAACTGCGTCCAATGTATTCCAATGGTATTTTGGGCTCTAGTTCACACTGTAGCGTTCAGTTCCAGAGCATGTAAAAAAACTGCAGCATGCCCTATTCTACCTGCTCCGGAACACATGCAAACGCATCAAAAACACATGCAAATGCCCTGGAACGCACTGCAAAGCCCATTTAAAACTAAAACCGGCCCGGAACGCATCAAAAACGCGGTATAACACACTGCACTGTGTGTGCAGAAACTTGTGCAGATCTGGTCTGCATTTGGTGTGAACAAGCCCTTACCTGGAGCTCCTGCCAGGAACAGCTCTTCTTGTTGCTGAAAATAAGCCCCTGCTTCACAATTAGCAGTAGCGTTGTCAGTCTGCCATGCCAACCCCTTCAGTTGGCTGCCTATCTTACACGTCTGATAGGCAGACCCGCTGCTAACTTGGTGTACAAGGCAGACAATTGCCAGCAGTAGCTTATTGTTTTCTGCAACAGAAAATGCTGTTACTGGCCTGATCTCCAGGTAAGAAATGTTGTAACACAGATCACAAAAATTATTTGTTAAATGATTGCCAAACATACTGAAAATAGATTTAGGGTTTAAATACATTAAATGCTATTTTGATACCTAGTTTGTACGCTGCGTAACCAATTTCATATTTGTTATGTTATATAATTTCGGGTTTGCTTCCTTAGAAATAGAACAGCTTGGTAAATAATACATTACAATTGGAGTAGGTCCTAATGGTAGAACAACAACAAGGCCTTGTATTTCTTTTCTGATGGGTTTAAACCTGTGCAGTGTGCGCAAAGCACAGTTACCCTTAGCAAACCTTAGTCAGTCAATTAACCCTTTAATTGGTGCTGACATAACCATTATGTCAGCAGCCTCGGCAGGTAAACGTACACCTTCATATTTACCTTCTCTCTGCAGGTTTGTGGCTCTCTAGTGGAAGTGATTTAGGCGGCTTTAATAAAAAACTGTCTGAGACAAGATTTATCACAATTGGTGCATATAGCAACCAATCAGCTTCTGCCTTAAGGTGCCCACACACCTTGCGATAATCGTGAGAAATGCCACGATCGTACAATTATCGCAAGGCGTGTGGAAGGCGTGCAACCGTTTTTACTGTACGGTCGCACGACTTTTATCTTAGGAACATGTTCGAAAACCTGCCGAGAATCGTACGATTGTCGGCGGGTGTGTGGCATGCTCGTAAGATATATGCCGCATGGGCCAGTGTGCGCAAGCACACACTGCCGTTCAGCATTGTGGTCATCGGAAGCCCACCCCTCAGCTGGGCGGGCTTCGATAATCGCAAGTACGATCTGCCTGTCCAAGATAGGCAGATCGTACGTTTTTTAAATTACCTTACAAACATCGCAAGACAAAAGTCTTGCGATGGTTGTAAGGTCTGTGGCCAGCATTACATTTATCCCACACAGCTTAGAAAAGGAATTGGCTGCACTCCAGTTGAGACAAAGCTTCTCTCAGACACTTTATTAATTCCCCCCAATATGTTTGTATTGGCTGCGTTTTTGTTTTTTTCAAACCAAATGTTATGAAGAATCAATTAGCTTCAAACCCTGAATCCAGCTGTTAAAACTGAAGCATGACTGTATTGGCAACAGAGCCATCATTACAGAACACAGAAGTTATACAGGAGTAGAATTCCAAATATGAACTGGGTTCTATGCCAAGGTCCAAGTTACTAACCTGTTATGAAACTATTATTACATAGTGAAATAGCCTAACTGCAGTAAGTGAAGAATATGGGAAAACTGCCCTGGACCAACCCCTACTGAAACTCTCAAAGCACAATGGGATTCTAAAGGGACACTAAACTCAGGAGGTAAAAAAAACTTAAAAATGCATTCAAGTACATTAAACTGTTAACAAAAATGTATCTTATTTGTGCTCCCGTGATGGACTACAATCTCACATTTTTCACTCATTTGTATTCAGATTGTAGTCAATCACGGGAGTGAGCTTGGAGCGGTGGCTACTTTACAACACACACACACACACACACACACACACACAATATAAGATACATTTTTGTCAATAGGGTATTTGAATGCATTTTTAGCCCTCACTCACACAAATAACAGCCAGCCCGTACAGATCTGTGCTGCATGCATGGCCCTATCTGGCTGCTCCCGGGAAGGACAGGTGCGGCGTGTGATTACACGCAGCAGCCTGTACTTCTCTATGGGAATACGCAGCCGTACGCCGACCTATGCTCCCCCGACCTGCACGTCCGTACGGGTGTCCCTGTTCGGACGCAGACAGGATCCAGATAGAAAGAAAAACGAAAAACAGCGCCTTGCTTTGTAAAAAAAAGGCACTGCGGTCCCCTGCTGCCACTCAGCGTACACTAGCCGCACAGAAAAACGCAGAGTTTTACCTTGAGACTAGTTGGAAGGAGCCCTACAGATTAAGGCCACTTCTGACTGCTGTTGGCAGTTTTGCAGCAGAGCAGGTGTGAAGATCTGAGCATTATATCCAGTGCTAAGGACTAAACTACTGTGAAGTAAAGTCCTCAGTCCTCTAAATAAGTAAGTTCCCTGGCTGCCAGGCTAATCCAATGGGTTGAGTACTTTAAGTAAGTGACCTGAAGCAAGAACGCAGCTCTGACTTTCCTGATCTGCATGCTTGCAATGAGTCGGTTTTAAAATGTACTGAAGCCATAGATGGACCACAAATGACTGTTCTTGTATATACCGTGTTTCCCCGAAAGTAAGACCTACCCCGAATATAAGACCTAGCACTATCTTCAGGGAAGGAAACACGGTATCAATGGGCCCTCATGGCAGCACTACAGGTGCAGCTACAACAACAATCTTTCCATAGTCTTCTATTAAAAAAATGTACTATAATCATGAACAGGGATTTAGGATTACATTTGGAACTATCCCAGTACACAGAAAGATTCCATATTCTTTTTGGATTTTTGATTACTTAAATATTTTTCAACGTAAGCTCCATCATTAAAGAAACCGTGTACTGAGGGGAAATATATAGGCCGCCTTGTTGAACCACTTCTTCTGCAAAAGATACATAGCTGGCAGGCAGATGAGTGGTCCAGGAAAAGTGTGTATACCAGGATTCCTAACTCTGGTCCGGCCATGATGTGAACAAGCCCTGAAAGTCAAACAATCCTGGCAGCTAGCATTTTCAGTAAGTGTTTTGCAGCTCTGGCCCATGGATGTCTGTTTTCCTTAAAGTGTGTCTATAGCCAAAACCGTTTTTTTTTTTTGTGATGAATTGGGAATAGGAAGAACCTTTACCCAAATCTAAAATAAAACCGTTTTACTATATACACTTTTAGCAGCTTATTATCCATAAATAACACTCTGCAGACATGAGCATAGTTTAGCATTGTCTGTTCTAGTTGGATCTTCCTCAATAACTTGCATGGAAAAGCCTCATAGACAAGGGTGTGGAACTAGACTGCACTGACCAAATGATCATTAATACATAAGTCATAGGGAGCTATATAGTAACATGAATGTATACTGTAGTATCAGTCCAAGCTGAAGTGCATCCCATGATCCACTGTCCACCCTGAAACCACAGATGCAGCGTAGGAACTAAATGTGTACTAAGCCTAATTCTTCCTGAGATAAAAAGGCAACACAAAAGAAATATGCAACTATACAATGAAGTGACAAGTACAAAAAGCACTAAACATTAGGACTACGTGCTCAAACTGTGCTCCTACAATTCATGTTTGCTGCCCCCAAATGACGACATAGCTTTATGTCCACATCTTCTCAAAGTACCGCAGAACTTGTGCTTCCTTGGACCACATACTTGTCAGTCTCTCACATATAATCACCAGCACAGATTACAGTGATGCACTCATATTTTTTTCTAAGAGGTTTGCAATACCCTATACATTAAATGGGTTTCAGAAAACTTTTAAAACAGATTCTTCAATAGCCACGAAGGATATAAATACATTTTGTGTGCACCAAATGCCCTTGCAAACCCAGATATTACCTTGTAAAATTAGAAGTGGCATCATAACTGTGCAAAACCTAGCCTGTGCAGAATGCAGAGCTATGGGAGGGACCCAGCAGGCCCCACTCACTACACGCTGCCTGCAGCAAACTACAGAAGGGGGCGGATACAAGACCAGTCAAGCAGCACAAGCACAGAGAGCTGCAGTGACTGGTCTTTATTACAGGAAGCTCGTGCACACAGGCAAAGTTTCACCCTGGATTGCTGCACAGACCTGGAATCAATACTCAAGGCACACTAAGATTCAAGTAAGAAGACACATGCCTCTTGTATTCAGACAATATTTACTTATATTGGAGTTCAGCTTTAACACTTCAGTCGATCACTGAACTATAAGGGGACATTTATAAAGCAGGGGTATACCCATACCACACAAAGCACTGCGCTTTACAAATGTGATTAAAGTCCTGAAGTCAGCCGAGCACAGTAAAAATGAATGCCTTTGGGAGAAACGTCTGGCCACCTTTCAAAGTCATACTATGGGGAAAAGTACTGACCCCATAGTTCTCCTTTAACTCAGGGCTGGACAAATCCCAGGAGCCATGTAGCCAATGCTCCGTAAAAATTACAACTAGCTCCTATTTTTTGAGGTTTTCTTTAGTTGTTATCAATGGAGTGGACTCATGGATTTGACAGACTGGCTCCTGAATTCCATATTGATTTGTCTACCCCTGCTTTAACCCATCCATTGAACTATAGGTTTATAACAAATTACAGCACTATGGCTTACCTGGTGACAGCAGGACAAACACAATGTCCTGCTGTCAAAAATAAAGTTATACTCACCTGATTCTCCGAGCCGGCCCGCTATCACAGCGCTCTCCCCTGCCGTCTTCTCCGCAGCAGCAGCGATGGTATGTCCCTCGGCGTCCTCACGTCTTTACACTGTATAGAACATAACTCAGGGACCTTATACCACTGCAGCGAATGGGAAGAAAGGGTCCAGGAACTGGTCTATGAGCAAAATGGCTTGGAGGATCGGGCGAGTATAACTTTTATTTTTGACCCTAGACAAAAATGAGAATTTAACCCTTGCAGTGCAGGGGTAGCCCCACTTCAAGGGTTAATAAAATATTTACCTGGAGTTCTGCTTTAATAACTATCAGATAATAAAATGACAATAGAACCAAAGCTGGCATGTTCACCTCTCTGTGCTTTGGATAGAGTAGGAAGGGATTAGGACACCTGTCAAGTTTTTACTTCTGTCTGTGTCCCCGTTAGGGGCAGTCACTCTCGCTTGTCCTGGGAACGGTTAGTAAAAGTGAAAGAAACTTACAACTTTTGAGTTGTCACCACTAGAAAAATAGAAGGGATATCTTCCAATAAGGACACTAGAACGGTGACCCTGCTGACAACCAATTTGTTATGGGACAGGAAGTGAAGATAAATCTCTCCAATGGGACGCAGATAGAAAAAGACTGACGAGTTATAACCATAACTCTATCCAAAATGAAGAAAATACAGTTTTGGCGTTAGTACTACTTTAAAGGTATATGTAAAGCCAAAATTTGGTGTTTTCGTTTCGGATAGAGTAGGGAAAGGTTACAGCTTCTGTTGAGTCATTATGGATGTGTGTCCCAGCTGGGAAGAATCACCCTTTATATTGGTCCTCACTAACACCGTCTCCAGTATAGAAAACACAGTACAACATGCAGTACCTTTACTTGGAGTGTACACTCCATGCCAGTCTCCAACCAGCAGCCTGGTATGCTGTGCCATTCAGTGGGCTGCAAAAGGGCTCATTCACACCACTCGGTTAAGCAGTGACTGGCGTTTTCCAGTAACTGAACAACTCCAGTCATTGTTAGGGCACATAGAAAATAGATGTATGTGCTCTGTTCACATCACAATGCGGGTGTGATGTGCAGTGTGAAACATGCTGACCTGTTCCATGTTTTTGCACCACAGCTCACCACCCTGCAGTGTGCAGACCTGAGAGGATTGTAAACATGGGCCATAACAGTGCATCACACCACCTGCGGCACTCAGTACACCAGCCTGCACGTTGAGAATAAGTAAAGTGACACTAAACTCAGGAGTTAAATCTTAAAATTGCACTCAAGTACTCTATTAACAAAAATGTATCTTATTGGTGTATCACTCCGTTGTAGATCCTCAAATAATCTCCGAATTGGTGCTGACACTGTCCTTCCTTCTGGAGGTTGGCTACTTTTGTTCCCCATGGTCCCTGTGTGTGCGTTGTAAAGTAGTCACCACTCCAAGCTCGCTACTGTGATGGACTACAATGTCAGGTTTAGGTTACTAATTTGTATCAAGATTGTAATCCATCATAGAAGCGAGCTTAGGGCTACTCTACAATAGAAACAGGGCCTCCAGAACGAAGGACAGTGTCAGCATGAATTCAGAGATGATTTGAGGATCTACAGCCGAGTGATAAACAAATAAGATACATTTTACTAATAGGGTACTTTTATGCATTTTTAAAGATGCAACTCCTGAGCTTAGAGTCACTTTTAGCATGAGGGTTAGTGTGAATGGGCCCTTAAGAGATTCACACCTTCATTGGACAAAACAAAAACTTATTTAAAAAAAAGGTAGGAAATTGTGCTAACAAATGCATGAAAGTGTAAACAGAGATTTCAGCTCACCACACATGTATCAATCTGATTGTACAGAGAGGACCAGCCTGACTGTATACAGGTCAGTTTAGTTAGGTCCTCATATTACATAGTTTTGGTAAATCTCAAGTTGATTGTACAAAGATTGTATGATCAGATTGTAACACATGTTAGTCTTTACTGAGGTCTTGCTTTACATACACTTTAACACCTAAGCCCACCACATAGCTGTCATGTTTGACTACATGACAGCAGGACCAACCATGACCCCACCAATAACGACCAGCAGTCACATAATACACGTCGCCATTAAACTTTGTCGTAGATGGAGCGAGGCTCACCTATTGACCGGGCTGTACGGGCTCCGGGATCTCCGGCGGGCCGCAGACGGGGAGTTGTCTGTCCTCTCGTATGTAGGAGTTCGCCGGCCTAACCGGTGTCCGCTGTAGCCCGGGCTGGGTGAGCGGCTCGGGCTCGCCGATTTCTTGCGGTGATTGCCTTGGGGCGAGACCCTGGAAGAGCCCCTGTCCCCTCTGTAGGCCTTGGGCGGCTGCTTGCCATACCCCGCGGCCTCCTCCCTCTTAGGCCTGTACGAGGCCGCGGCCCTGAGTTCCGTCCTCTTGGCGGACTCTTCCTGAGGCCTCCACGGCTGAGCGAGCATTAGAGGCTCGGCGGGCAACAGGCTTCCCACGCCCAGCCTATTCCTCCGCTCCTCAGGCCGGCCATCGTCTCTGTTCCTGTGACCAGTCTCTTGCCTTCTCTTCTTCCTCCGGCCGCTCCTGTCG
This sequence comes from Nanorana parkeri, assembly GCF_000935625.1. Classification (NCBI taxonomy): domain Eukaryota; kingdom Metazoa; phylum Chordata; class Amphibia; order Anura; family Dicroglossidae; genus Nanorana; species Nanorana parkeri. The sequence continues at coordinate 667,277 of NW_017306678.1, forward strand.
GAGTCCACGGCCTGGCGTAGAAGAGGCAGGGGCGGCTGGTGCAGCATAGGCGGCGAGGGGCACCTATCAGAGGCCGGGGACGGGATGAGGCCTTGCGCCTGGGGTAACGGAGCCTCCTGGCTTCGCTCGCCCTCTGACAGGGAGCTGACGTCGTCGTATTCCACTGCCGTGCTGTGCAGAGTTCCGACCTTCCTGAGGAGACTCCTCCGGCTGCGCTCCTTCTGTTTCCTCTTCTTGTCTCTATGGCGCCGGGCTCCCCGAGGATCAGCGGGCACCTCTCCCTCCTCCACTAGGCCAATACTGGAGGGTTCCTCGGGCCTCCTCCTTCTTTTGCCGTGTCGGTCCCCCTTTCGCTTCTTTCTTCCCGAAGAGTCCTGAGGTCTGTGGCGGTGGCCTGACACTGACGAGGCCGCTGAGGAGGAGGTGGACAGAGCCGGGACGGGGGCCTGATTGAGAGAAGAGCTCCCGGACATCGGGGGGCACAGAGAGGAGAACATGCCGGCGGCCCTTTGTCCCCCCCTCTTTATCTCCAGCCTGGCACTCGGTGTCCCCTCAGTGTCACACACTTCTCGGCCTGTGTAGGAGACTCTGTCCATGTACTATGAGGGCCTGACCCCTCTCACTCCGCGCAAAGTAAACTTCGCCGCCCGCTCATGTCTGCTTAATAACAATCCACAACGAGACAGCTAATAATAGTCATGACTGAAACTTCATAGAAAACGGCTTAGAAGGTGTCCGCCATAGAATCCAGCACTTCCACACGACTTATGTCCGCCAAAGTCAGCCCATGGTAGGAAGAAAAAGAGAGCCGAACACACACTTCCTATAATGGCAGGCCCCGCGTCTTCATAGTGGCCCAACTTGTCTCAGCTAAGGCCGGCCAGGTCTGAAGGAGCCTAAACAAGGAAGTAGAGCCGGCTCCGTCATGTCCACCGACAGCAGTTCAGTCCTTCCACACAGACACACACCTCCCACCTCAGCACATGGCAGGGAGGGGATTGCTGTTCACAGGAGGGAATTCAGGGTCCGTAATGGTAGGGAACGGGAACACCAGGCATGCCAGGCTCCTTCGTTGATCTGTGGGCCCGTCCCTCCTGTAGTAGTTGTGAATTGGGTGTCACGGAATATTATATTCCAAGGCTAGGCTGTAGATGGCACAGGAGAGAGGCCGGACATGGAAGTCCAGCTACCGGCTTTCTGAGAGGAGAGCACAGCTTGTTCCTCCCCGCTCTCACACCTCCACCTCCTCCCCTCACTCTTCGGGGGATTGGGTCTGCTTTCAGTTTCATTCACTTTCACAACAAAATCTACAATTCTGTCATCTGTTTATGTCTTAGATTGTGAGCTGGTTTGGGCAAGGTCATCATCACCTACTGTTTCTGAATGCTTGTGAGTGTTTCTTGTCTAAACGATTGTACAGCGCGGCGGAATATGTTAGCGCTATATTAATAATTGTATACGAGGTTAAACATTTGTCAGAGAAAATGGCTTTCAGAACGTTACTTCTATTTTCATAACTGAAGCCAAGACTTCTTTGGGTAGAGTGAGAGGGCTCTTTCACATGTGCGTTGAGAAAAGTGATGAGCCGAACACTTGCGTTTTCGGTTCGAATTCAAACTTTAGAACATAGGAAAAGTCGAACTCAATGCAAGTCTATGGGGGTAGAACTTCGAAAATCATTTGACCCCATTTTGAAGGCTTCTTTTCAAGTTAATGGCCATAAAAAGTGTATGGGGCACATGAATCAATGAAAAAAACGCTTTTAAAAAATATCGTCTTTAAGGGAGGAGTGGTTTTAACATCACTTAAACAAAAATGAAAAATTCCTTTAAATTCCTTCCGTGTCGGGGGGTCCCCTTAAACTGCCTGTAAAGTGGCACATCTGTACCATGTATAGAACCTGGTGCAGCAAAACTGACATTTTTGAGGAAAAATTACATTTAAAAAAAAAAAGGCGTGCGGTTCCCCCTCTCAAACAATATCAGACCCTTTGGGTCTGGTATGAATGTTAGGAGGGACCCATTTAAAAAAAAAAAGTGTGAGGTTCCCCCAAAAGTTGTACCAGACCCTTAAGGTCTGGTAGGAATTTTAGGAGGGACCCCATGTAAAAAAGCAACAAAAAAAAGTGGGTGGGGTTCCCCCTCAAAGTCATACCAGGTCCTTAAGGTCTGGTAGGAATTTTAAGGATGAACCCTACCCTCAAAAATGGGGACAAAAAGACGTGGGGTCCCCCCTAAAATTCCATACCAGACCCTTGATCCAGGCACAGGCCTGGCAGGAAAGGGGGGGGGGGTGTGAGCGATGCCTCGGCACTGGGAGGGTGCTTTTCCAGGGTCGTCCCTGGAAAAGCACCTTGTCCCCGTGCCTATGGGGACAAGGGCCTTTTCCCCACAAGCTCTGGGGTGTTGGTTGTGGGGGTGCGGGCAGGGGGCTTACTCACATCAGGGTACCCAGATGCCGCACCCCCCTTGTACTTGTACCCCTACCCATTCACTAAAGGGTTAAATAAACTTGTAAAAAAGAGGCCAGACTTTTGAGTCTTATATTTTTTTAAAGCTCAACTAAATAAAACAATAAAAATAAATAGAAATAATAATTTTAAAAAACACGACGACCGCCTTCACGTCCGTTTGTGACGAACACCCGCCGCAGAATGGCATTTTGACAGATCCGGCAACACATAAACAATTGGGTGGAGCTAGCAGTGACAGCTAGCTCCACCCAACTGTTTACAGTTGTAAAAGATAACCCATGATTGGGCAAAGTCGCGATGACTTTGCCCAATCATGGCTCTTACAGAGTACTGGGCCATGTGGTCAGGTGCAAGGCTTCAGCCAATTAGGGCTCACAAGGCACAGTGCCTTGCGGGAAACTTGGCAGGCGAATAGCCCGCCGAACACCCTGGCAGTTCGTGTGTTCGGCGGACACACAGACTGCCGATGTTCGAGACAGATTCACATTCGACTCGAATATCGAGCCCATCTCTAGTTGAGACTTTACCACACGATTAACGGCCTATAAGCATTCAGCAGGCGTTAGGGAGGCAGCAAAAAATGCCCTGCCCCAAAAAATAGTGTTAAATTGATAAAATAATGATTAAAAAAAAAAATGTAAACTAAAAAAAAACAGCGTGGGGACCCCCCCCTCGAGTTAACAATTTTAAAAAAGTGTGGGGTTCCCCCCAAAAGTCATACCAGGCCCTATAGGTCTGGTAGGAATTTTAAGGGGAACCCCACCCCCAAAAAACGGGAAAAAAGAATGTTCGGTCCCCCCTAAAATTCTCAATCAGACCCTCAATCCGAGCAGAGGCCTGGCAGGGCAGAAAGGGGGGGAGCGAGCGAATGCCCCCTCCCTGCACTATACCAGGCCACATGCCTCGGCACTGGGAGGGTGCTTTCCCAGGGTCCCCCCTGGGAATGCACCTTGTCCCCGTGCCGATGGGGACAAGGGCCTCTTCTCCACAAGCCCTCACTCGGGTTGTGGGGGTCTGTGGGCAGGGGGGCGTTATTTGCTTCGGGGTACCCCTTTAGTTAAGGGGCAGCCAGATGCGGCCCCCCCTTGTGAATGAGTAGGGGTACCTGTACCCTTACTCATTCACTAAAGGATTAAAAGTACAATGTAAATAAATACACCACACGTTTGAAAAAGTCCTTTAACCACTTCAAGACCAGGTGTTTAGACCCCCTTCCCATCCAGGCCATTTTTCAGTGTTCAGCGCTGCGATACTTTGACTGACGTTTATTCCGTCATGCAACGCTGTACTGAAAGGAATTGTATACCATTTTTTGGGGACAGATAGAGCTTTATTTTGGGGGTATTTAATCACCACTGGGGTTTTTATTTTTTATTATAATTAGGAAAAATTACAGAAATTTTTTTTTTACATTATGTTAGGAAACACTTATTATTACCCAGTTTTTTGGTAAAATATAAAAGTCGGGGTCACGTCGGGTAAATAGACACCAAACATGTCAAGCTTTAAAATTGCGCGCACCCGCGAAACAACACAAGTTTTTGACAAATCCGTTATTTAAAAAGAAAAAAAAAACCCAAATAGTCCAAAAACGCATCCATCGAAGTGATCAAATGATCAGTCACAGCGGCCAGTGTTGTCAACGATGACGCCGATCTATCGAAATAACAAAGAGCCCGATACCCGACGAACACACGCAGCCAAATGACAGCAGCCAGCCGGCCAAATGTCAACAAATAGACAGAGCTAGCAGTGATGTCACGGCCGGCTCCGCCCATTTGATTTGGCCGTGAGCTGAGTAGACCCACAGGTGGCGGCCAAATGTTGATGTCACCGCTAGCTCCGCCCATTTGTTGACATTTGGGCGCCACCTGTGGTCAGGTCACAACCAAGTCAAAACAGGTCATAACCAAATCAAAACAAATGGGCCGTGACGTCACCGTACTTTACATAATGCACATTCACATGCCCTCAAGGAGCCCATTTTGAAGGCTTATTTGCAAGTTATTGGCCATAAAAAGTGTATGGGGATCCGGGTACTGCCCTGGGGGACAGGAATCAATGAAAAAAACACTTTAAAAAAATACAATTTTTAAAGGAGCAGTGATTTTTACATCACTTAAAAGGTAACAATACAAATTCCTTAAATATCATGCCTGGTCAGTCCCCTTAAACTGCCTGTGAAGTGGCGGATCTGTACAATGTATAGAACCTGCTGCAGCAAAAAGTGACATTTATAAAGAAAAAAATGACATTTCAATTGCCGGTAATTGGTTTCGCTTAATCTTGTAAATAACTGCTGGGGCGGCAGCCTGTATGAAGAGGCCACATTTTAGGACTCTCAGAACAAAGTTAGAGATTTTTTGGATACATTCTGGTGCCTCTTTTGCAGACGTTGGATGATAGTTACAACAGGTGCTTTAAAATTGGGCCTTGGCGGTGCTTTCTCACTATAACCCTTTAAGGTGGCCATACACTTTACAACCATCGCAAGACTTTAGTCTTGCGATGGTTGTAAAGTAATTAAAAAAACGTACGATCTGCCCATCTTGGACAGGCAGATAATACTTGCGATCATCGCAAGCCCGCCTGAGGGGGGGGCTTCCGATGACCGCAATGCGTTCAGCACACCGGCCCGTTCGGCATTTGTCTCCCGAGCACCGTTCAAACTGTACATGTGCCTGTACATGTGCCTTCTTGAGGAGGGGGACCTTGCGGGCGCTGCAGGATCTCAATCCATGGCGGTGTATTGTGTTACTAATTGTTTGTTTGGTGACTGTGGTCCTAACTGCATTGAGATCATTCACAAGCTCCTCCCGTGTAGTTCTGGGCTGATCCCTCATTTTTCTCATGATCATCCTTTCCCCATGAGGCGAAATCTTGCATGGAGCTCCAGACCTGAGGGCGATTGATGGTTATTTTGTATTCCTTCCTTTTGCAAATAATCGCTCCAACAGTTGTTTCCTTCTCACCAAGCTTCCTGCTGATAGTCTTGTAGCCCATTCCAGCCTTTTGCAGGTCTACAGTCTTGTCCCCAACGTCCTTTGACAGCTCTTTGATCTTGCCCATGGTGGTGAGGTTTGAATGGAAGAAAGAGATTCTGTGGACAGGTGTCTTTTATATACATAACGAGTTGTCATTAGGAGCACCTTCTTAAATTGACAGGACTAATCTGTGTACCACATAGCCAGTCTGTGGGATCCAGAATTATTGTTGGTTAGTAGGGGATCAAATATGTATTTTACTCACTGAACTTCAACTCAATTTATAACATTTGTATTGTGTTTTTTTTCTGGATTTGTGGTTGATATTCTGTCTCTATTATTTAAAATACACCTATGATAAGAATGATAGACCTTTCATTTCTTTGTAAGTGTGCAAACTTACAAAATCTGCACGGATCAAATATTTTTTTTTCCTCACTGTATTTAACTCCAGTAATACACTACATAAGGCTGCAGTGTAAGCAGCCTTATATAGTGTGAGGCTGGGGCTATAAACCATGATTGGGCAAAGTCATTAGCTTTTGTCACTGTTCCGGTATTTGCCGCTGTCAGAATACAGTAGCCCAGTGAGAGATTCATCCATCCACGCTGCCCAGCGCGCAGGCTGAAGTAAAAAATTTGTAACACTGTATGGCCAGCTTAAAGTTAAGTACACACAGATAGATTTCTTTTCATTCAGCCAAAAATATCTGATAGATTCCCTACGCTGGATGAGAGTGGATGGACAAATCTCCTACTGTGCCCTTTGTATTCTGGCACCAGTCACTGTCAGAGAACCCAAATAGTGCTTGCAGGGCCTATTCATACCAGTTCCATTGCGTTACAATCCTTTGTGTTGCAATACATTTTTCAACGGATGTTAACGCAAGGGCACAGAAAAATGAATGGGGCTAGTTCTCACTGCTCCATTTCGTTGCGCTGAAAAAACGAGAGGATGCACTCCTTTTTCCAGCGCAACCTAACACAATGAATCCGGTGTGAACTAGCCCCATTCAGACCCATTCATTTTTCGGTGCCCTTCCATCAGCATCCATTGAAAAATGGACCGGAAGGTACAATGGCAAGTCAATGGACCCTCCATTTAAATGCAATTTCCTTCCGATTTTGGTGTGCCCTTTACTGGGCCCTTAAGCCCGTGATAACCTGCATGCAAAGCCGTGCAAGGCAAAGCAAAGCTGTCAGACACGGAAATTCTGCATCTTCGGCTCGCGTGTAACAACCGAATGGACTTTGCATTGTGGGTTTATACGCAGGAGCCGATTGGCTGAAGATTACTTTTTTCATCTCGGCACGCTCAGCTATGCCAGCTCTTGCAAGCTGACGTGCCGGAGTGAAAATGGCATGACATAGCCTCATAAATTCCCTTTTCACTAGTTTCATGCAAATTATCAAGGCATATAAAATAGCAATTTCAAAACCAGACCTTCTTGTTCCTCAGGAGGACCTTCATTTAATGCAGGCATTCTTCTATGTCCTGCCAATCGTATAGTTTCTATTAAAGGAGGAAAGTCATTATATCTGCACCCCACTCGCCTCCATACCATTCACAAAACACACAGCTTCAGACTCCATTTTTTGAATGGGGGGTTGGAGATGCGATCATAGCGTTGAGTTCTATAGGGCCTGTAGCACTTACAGCCACAGCGGCCGGGAAGTACAGTGGGAGCTGCACTTATTTCATCATATAAATTAAATGATTTGGGGGACATAGAAGTATACCTGCATGAGAGTGAGGTTCTCCCGAAGAACAAGAAGCTGTCCCTGCTTAAAACCTGTGAAGGTAATCCTGCCTAGAGTTAGGTTTTAACCTCCACTTCTCTGAATGCATGTAGTTCAAAACCACCTCCTGCCCCTAGTGACCAAGGTGAAGAAATGTTCACCAATATAAACTGACCTGCTAAAAATGCTAAAACGAATAATTTCCCAAAAACCTAAAACCATTTCATTCTTAAGTATTCACAGCAGGCCCCTCCTGTGAGGAATAGATATGTGCAATGATTTATTTTCAATTCCAGTCACAAGTTGATCCTCATGAATCTGTATATTCTCCAAGATAATAAATCCCTTTTTGTAAAATACAAAATCTATGTAATCAAGGCTTTTAGAGCCATATCCCCCTTAATGATGTCAATTTGAATACATTTTAAAAAGGATTTAAAGCACTCAGTGTCCTGAATTGACTTTTCTTTAACAGCAGTTTTAATGGAAGTGCATTAATTATTACAGTTCTGGAAAGCAGCAATGGGCCATTTCCTCTACTTTTGTTGTCTTTTATAGAATATTAGTTTGAGTGGGCAACCGTGCATAAATGCATGAGTTCTACAACCTAGCTAGTTAAATTCCCCATTTTTTGAATTTTTTTATGTATACAAAGTCCAATGAGGATCCCAAACGAGACAGTCTGAGAGTCCAAAATCTTTTATTAATAGAATTGGTTCACAAACAACACAGAACAGCCAACGTGTTTTGGGGGCTCAAACACCTCCCCTTCTTCAACGCCTAAATATAATGCGTAGTAATATGGACTCAAAGCTGGCAAAAATCATAATTGTTTGCCAAAATCAGTAAAGCAGCCAAATGACAGGTCTTCGAGCCCCTGTGTTGACTGTTCTTTATTGTCCTTTGGAAACCAGTTCTATTATTTAAAGATTTTGGACTCTCTGACTGTCTTGTTTGACACTCTCATTGGACTGAGTCTTTAATTCTGGGTAACCTTGATTGAGATTCTGATTATTTGAAACAAGTTTCTTACTTCTACTTCCTCCAGATCTTATTTTTTTTAATCATAGTTTTTTGGGGGTAAATTTCTATTTCAGTAGATTCAGTAGACTCACACAATTTATCAAGGTTTGTAAAACAGAAATAAAGGAACAAAAATCTCCAGTAAAAGCATACACCTCATCAACCGTTCAATGGCTGGCCACCCCTCTCTGGCACTCCCTTCAATGGCTTTCAATAGCTCAAGGCATAAAATTCAAAATACTAACCACCACATCACAACATACAAAGCCATCCACAACCCTGCCTCCGGCTACAACTCCAACCTCATCTCAAAATATCACCCAAACCATCCTCTCAAGATCTTCTGCTGTCTAGCTCCCTGATCACCTCCTTTCATACTTGCCTCCAGAACTTCTCCAGAGTCTCTCCCATCTTTTGGAACTCCATATGACTACCTATCTCCTATTCTGTCTGTCTTTAGGTGATCCCTGAAAACTCACCTGTTAAGGGAAGCCCATTCCACCTCCTCTTAAACACTGTACATCTACTCCTTAAATTAGCTCATGCTTCGCAATTATTACCTTCTGTATCACCTACAGGGTCCTTCAGATCCTTTCGTATGGTATTGTATTGTAATTGTACTATCGTCCCATATTTTATAAAGTGCTGTACAAATTGGCGCTATATAAATCCTGTATAATGAAGTAGTATAATAATAAGAAGAAACTTTATACTTACCTGCCTTACTCATCCTGGAGCCTGTTAGTGGTATCTTTACTTTGTTGCTGAGAAAGCCACCTTCATGTCCGATACTCTTCCAAGTGTGTCAGATGCCTGCATCCTCCACCATACCCCTTGGTCCTTCAACCTGACTCTATGTCACTTTTGTGTTCTGAAAATATGTTGCTACCATAATTTTCCTTAGTAACTAATTATATAATGAGAGACAAGCATGTATTTGCCATACATTAACCCCTTCATGACTGAGCTAGTTTTTAGTTTCTGTTCCTAAATGACTGACACACTTTTTACATTTTTGCTGTGTGATTAGGTCCAGGCTATACAGCTGTCAAAACGAATAGCAGAGAGGTGAGTCACTGCTACCTCTCTGCTATCTTCAGTTGTCAGATATGGGATCGCTATTTAGCAAACCCGTATCAGAATGTAAAGGCTTCATTCTTTCATTAATGAAAGAAAGAAGCTTTTAAAAAAGCTTAACTATTTCATTAATGAATGCCTCAATAGTGAGGCATTCATTAATGACTGGAACTGCTGAGAATCAGCAGGTACCAGCATTATAGAGGCTAATATAACTCGGCACGTACAGTGTACGTGGCCAGTCATATAGCCACTATAGCCACAAAGGGGTTAAGGGACAGAGGATAGTAATCTGGAACATTGGGTTATACTGCCACCTTTAGGACAATATCCCGAAGGGGGCAGTATAACCCAATGTTCCAGATCACTATTCTAAGTCATGTAATGTACAATTGAGAAATGCTTGTAATTTGTCATTCATTATGTAATCAGTCACTAATGAGAAGTACAGTATAAGGATGTCCCAATAACACTTTTTCAAGACCAAGTACAAGTACTTTCCCTCAGGTACTTGCCGATTTCAATTACCAAACTTTTTCTTAAAGGGACATGTGACATTTTTTCTAATACAATACAAACTAATGATTATAGGGCAGTTTCTTTTTAATTAAGAAGAACTGTAACTCAATCCATGATTATTCACACAAATCTCAGCAATCCATGATTATTTAGCAATGGAGAATGACAACCAGCAATCATGGATTGCTGAGATTGGTAGTCCTCTATAGTTGGATGCTATTCTCTATTGCTATATAATCATCGATCCCGTCAATCCATAATTATACAGGGCTGTGTGCGGTCTCACCAGGGCCGTGTGCGGTCTCACCAAGGCTGCATGCAGGTCTCACCAGGCTGCATTTGGGTCTCCCCAGGGCTGTAAACAGGTCTCGCCAGGGCTGCATTTGGGTTGCACAAGGTTGCGTTTGGATCTCACCAGGTCTGTGTTTGGGTCTCACAGGGCTACGTGCAGAACTCACCAGGGCTGCATGTGGATGCTGGGCTCTCTGGGCAGGGAGGGTGGGTACTCTAGGCGGTGCGGGTGGGTGCCGTGCTCTAGTGTTGTACGGTCAGTGTGGGGTTGTTCTTTGCTGTGCCTGTCTGTGCTGGCGCCGGACAGGACGAAGACGAGATGTGCCTGAGGTCCCCATCAGGCTGCCTCAGGTCTCCACCAAATGCGGAAACTCAGGCAGCCGAACATCTTAAATTTTGAAGGCCGGTATCGGCCTTTAGTATCGGGGCATTTTCACGAGTACAAGTACTCGTGAAAATGCCCCGTATCAGCCACCATTATCGATACTAGTATTGGTATCGGGACATCCCTTGTATTGTAACACCATTAGTGCAAGAAAAAAGATTTTACAGATAAATCCAGCTGTTGACTTCTATAACGACCAATTGGTAATGAAGGGGCTATGTTGAAATGATGAAGAAGTTCACAGAAGAATAAAAAAATAATAGTCTGCACTGCTTTTCATATGAAGTTAACTTAAAGCCCAATTCAAGCCTCAGTTTTTTTGCTTGGTATGCAGTCAAGCAGCATATCCTTTTTTTTAAAACAAATTTACTAAGTGGCATATTTATAAAGCAGTGTATGTCTTTCAATCAATCACTGTCATTTAAAACCCACACACCTGGAAGAGTTACCTGCAGTGAATGTTTGGTGAATATCAGATTAACTGCATTATAAATGTGCCCCTGAAGTGTATGTGCTTCACTCTGTAAAAGCTGTCCTGTGCTGGAAGCACACTGGAAGAGTCGAACTGCTGCTCAGCTATCTGAAATTCCCCTACACAGTGCTCCCATAAACAATGCTCACGCTCCCTGAGCAGTATTGTTGAGAGGAGCAACGTGCAAGGGGTGTGTTGGACTGCTAAAGATCCCGACCGCTGCTCTCACAGTCTGTGTGAGAGCAGCAGTTTGGCTCTCCATTGTGTTACCTACACAAGGCAGCTGTCACAATATGAAGCACATAAACATAGTAAAAGAAAAGCACAACAGCAAGTTAAAGGAAATCTCCCAAAGTGAGGGGAATTCCCTTCTTAAGGTGCCCATACACCTTACAGCCTTCGTTCGATTCTTTTAGTCTGGTCCTCGAACCGTCATTTGATTTTCATACGACTGCCCCATCATGCACAGACGTGGAATTTAATTTTCGTTCTTTACTATACTAATGGACTAAATTTAGCTGATTGACAGAATGTATTTTCGTTTAGCAGTCAGTTTTAGGGAGGTAATTGGTATAGCCTATATCAATACCATGTGCAGTGTTCATTTTGCGTACGAAAACTCCACTAATCCATCGATTTTCGTACGATTCGAAAAAAGTTTTCTAGTCTGCCCGATAGACGAAATTCATCCAGTTGTATAGTAATTATGATCGTTGACTTCCCATCAAATGGCCAATTATCGTACAAAACCCCAATTTTTTTCGGAAATCGAACGATAATTGGAAAGTGTATGGGCACCTTTAGACAGTTGTCCCTGGAACAGATGTCCCCATTGCAAGATTTCCACTTACCTCTTGGTCTGGAGACAACTCTGAAGTTTTGGATTTCCCTTCACTTTCTTTATAGATGACAATGGTCAACAGAACAAGTAGAGAGGGTGAATCTCCCCAATGGGGGCACAGTACTAAAAACCTGACAGAGGGTTAACCCTTCCCCCTCCATCTAAAACTAAAAGAAAAAGTTTTGCCTTACACTTTGAAAATATGACCCTAAGTGCTCTTGCTACATATGCTTTTTGTGAGATTACGCTTCAGTGTTTTATGCATTAGTGTAAACCTTATATGCAAAAATCGGTACAGCATATATTATTTATTTATTTTTGCCCATCCATGCTGCTAGAAAAATTAACCTAGCCACACACAGCTCAAAATTCAAGCTGTTGGTGGCCCTGCTGGCTCAACAATAGTTTGCTTGCTGGCTTGCAAGCTTGCTCCCATGATGGACTACAATCTCAAATTTAGTTTACTAATTTATATTGAGATTGTAGTCTATGACGAGATCAAGCTTGCAGCAGTGGCTTCTTTATAATACACACAGCGACTGTGGGACACAAAGGTAGCCCCCTCCAGAAGGAAGGACAGTGTCAGCATAAATTCAGAGATGATGTGAGGATCTACAGCCAAGTGATACACAAATAAGCTACATTTTTGTTACCAGGGTACTTGAATCTATTTTTTAGACTTACCTCCTGGGTTTAGTGTCACTTTAAAAACTGGCTGCTGAAAGCAACCTTTTCAGTGAAGAAATCCCTAAAAAAAGCTCCTGTAATGGAAGAAAGCCTATACTTACCTATCCAGACTCCTGTACATGGAATCTTCACTCTGCTGCATGGCAAAATGCCTTGAAATACCTTCACATCTGACAATGCAAATATAACATATTTGCAAATGTATCCTGTGCATATGATTGGTTTGCTGCTTTTCCCATGAGCACATACATTGCTATGGGGACCGTTCATGTGACCGCACGACTCGCGATTCGAACTGCCCTCCTCCCGTACTGTTCCCTGCACTATTTTTGCCGCGCTGATATGCACGGTTTCATATAAATTTCAATGGAACCGTTCTGATCAGCGCGGTTTGGAGCATTTTTAATTGCGTTTCAGAGCAATTAAAAAATCCAAAACCTCCCTTTTGAAATCAGGGCGGTAACCGCGCTGATCCACAGCCGCCCTGGTGTGAATGGGTTCTTAAGCAAATTATCCCCTATAAAGGGTTTTTTAGTATATGGATCTGTACAAAGGGTTGCAGGGAATGCAGCTTGTATTATTGTAATGTTAAAATTGATCTTGTAATAGGAGTAAAGGCAGGCCCTCCCACTTAGCAGTCAGTTTTAGGGAGGTAATTGGTATAGCCTATATCAGTGGTGGCAAACCTTGGCACTCCAGCTGTGCCAAAACTACAAATCCCAACATGCATCTGCCTCTGTGAGTTATGTCTGTGGCTGTCGGAGCCTTGCAATGCCTCATGGGACTTGTAGTTCCAAAACAGCTGGAGTGCCAAGGTTCGCCACCACTGGCCTATATCAAGATCTACAGAACAGGATCTGCAGGGCGGGCCCATCCCATCACTGCGGATCTGTATTAGTGGGTTGCATCTTCTCAGTAAAACTGCAAGTTTAGTTTTAGGGCTTGTATAAAAGAGCAAATGCAGTATGCTTTTTGGTAAGTTAAGTTTGCATTTGAGATCAGATGCTTCTGAGGTCCTTTGAAGGTGCCTCTGACTTGCTTCTGGCCTACTTATAAGCTGCTTCAAGTTGATTTGAGTTTCTTTTACGTTTCCTTTTAGTCATGAGGACAAAAGCAGTTTTGACGCAAACAACTATCCCTCTATACATACCCCAAAGCTTATATTGCACTGCATAGGATATACATTCATTGCATTGCATAGGGTATACATTCACTTCAAAAATATAATGGATAAATATACACAGAGCAACAGGTAAAAATAAAGGAGACAAAGCCTAAAAATAAAGAAAACTATTTCAGACACCACATCTAAGTATTAGTTAGCTGCAATATACTGCTCCATCTGGAGTTACTGGCTCCAAAAAGTTAGTTTATCTCACATTGCACAATGAAATATAAATGAAATGGAGTGCAATTACCCATTTTAGGTTGTCCTCATACATGAAGCTTCTAGGGGGCACTGCAGATAAAATCAAAGAGCGCTACACCAGGGGTAGAGAGTCAGGTAGATGCTATCAATAGCAGAACATCAAAACACAAAACATCAACACAAAACATCCAAAAAAACAAGTGTAGCCCCTACCACCTTCAGTGGAGTGGCTACGAACATCTAGTGTGGCTAGCACTGTAATCAGTCTGGCTGATTTGTAGTTTTACTTTATCTGGATAATTCCATGTGTTCTGCTATTGCTAGCATCTAGCTGAGTGGAGTGTGACCCTGCTACAGAGTGGGGCAGCCAATAGGTTAACATCAGGAGTGTCTATACCTCACCAGCCAATGACTAGGAATTTCATGGCCAGTGGTGCATACTGGGGGAGTGCATAAATGCTCAGGCATTGTCATGTGCTCTGTCTTCAGTTTGCCCCTGGGCTTGGCCTGGGGTGGGATGCACAGAGATGGAGAAGATGACTAGGCCTGACCAGACCAAGTGAGGTCTGGAATTATCTGGAACCAGAGGAGCCTCTTTGACTGTTGGAGGTACCAGGCGCTGATATGGACCTCAGGAACAAGTCTGGTGTCTCTCCCATGGAAGATCTCATACATATCCCTATTCAGCTGTTCTATTGCCCAGTGTTACCCTGTTCTCTTAATCATTTTGCACTGTGGAAGCCTGAAGAGATTGGTGAGTCTGGAGTCTGTATCTATTTTTGCTATGGATGTCTGCAGCCCTATACCCTCTTTCCCAGTTATGCCGAGCCTACTTTGTGTACAGGAGCAAACTGCTAATCTTTATGTTTTGACCCCACAGCCAGCACAGTATAGTACTGAGGACCAGACTGATACATAAACTGTTTGCATAGTGAATATGTGCAGTGCTATATGGCCACTAGATAAAGCCAATGAGCATAGGAAATTCTTATGCTCTTTGGCTCCAGCTACTGGATGTAATGTACTGCAAATTTTGTTTGTAATGCAAACAGTTTATATGGTTTATTACTCCCTGACTGTGTATAAATTGTGGCTCATGTTCTTGTTCAGTGGCCAATAATATCACACTGGTTTACATCATTCGGCTAGTATATTTAAATAAAAATAACCTTTGTGACGTTCATCCCCCCCCAGTGGTGTATTTAGGTTTGGGGCTGCCCTAGGCAAGACTCTGCAGAGCCCACCATAGACCCCGCAGAGCCCGCCACAGATCCTGCAAAGACCACCTGAGACCCGGCTGAGCCCTTCACAGATCCTGCACAGCCCCCCTGAGACCCTGGAGTCTCAGGGGCTGTGCAGGATCTGTGGTGGGCTCTGCCCACCATAGACCTCGCAGACCTCACCACAGATCCTGCAAAGCCCACTTGGGACCCAGCAAAGCCCCCCGCAGATCCTGCAGAGACCCTGCAGGATCTCAGGGGGGCTCTGCAGGATCTGTGGTGGGCTTTGCAGGCTGCAGAGCCCCCTATGAATCCTGCAAATTCCCCCTGAGACCCGGCAAAGCCCCCAAAGATCCTGCAAAGCCCCCTGAGATCCGACAAGGGCACAGATCCTGCAGCATCTCAGGGGGGTTGTGCAGGATCTGTGGTGGGCTTTGCAGGCTGCAGAGCCCCCTATGGATCCTGCAAAGCCCCCCTGAGACCCGGCAAAGCCCACCAAAGATCCTGCAAAGCCCACTCGAGACCCGGCTGAGCCCTTCACAGATCCTGCACAGCCCCCCTGAGACCCTGCAGTCTCAGGGGGCTGTGCAGGATCTGTGGTGGGCTCTGCCCACCATAGACCTCGCAGACCTCACCACAGATCCTGCAAAGCCCACTTGGGACCCAGCAAAGCCCCCCTATGAATCCTGCAAATCCCCCCTGAGACCCGGCAAATCCCTCAAAGATCCTGCAAAGCCCCCTGAGATCCGACAAGGGCACAGATCGTGCAGCATCTCAGGGGGGTTGTGCAGGATCTGTGGTGAGGTCTGCGAGGTCTATGGTGGGCAGAGCCCACCACAGATCCTGCAGAGCCCCCTGAGATCCGACAAGGGCACAGATCGTGCAGCATCTCAGGGGGGTTGTGCAGGATCTGTGGTGGGCTCTGCCCACCATAGACCTCGCAGACCTCACCACAGATCCTGAAAGCCCACTTGGGACCCAGCAAAGCCCCTCGCAGATCCTGCAGAGACCCTACAGGATCTCAGGGGGGCTCTGCAGGATCTGTGGTGGGCTTTGCAGGCTGCAGAGCCCCCTATGAATCCTGCAAATCACCCCTGAGACCCGGCAAAGCCCCCAAAGATCCTGCAAAGCCCCCTGAGATCCGACAAGGGCACAGATCCTGCAGCATCTCAGGGGGGTTGTGCAGGATCTGTGGTGTGCTTTGCAGACTGCAGAGGCCCCTATGGATCCTGCAGAGCCCACCAAAGGGTATTGCACAGCCCACCTGAAACTCTTTGGTGGGCTGTGCAGAATCTATACTGGGCTCTGCCAGCACAGTCCTCTTACCTTGCACGGCCTGACCTCTTTGGAACACGGCTTCCTCATCCTTGGCATCCGACTGGAGCTCCGTCTTGGCCACCCGCCTCTTCCGTCTCAGGGGCCACTCAACAAATTTTTTTCTCTCTTGGGGGCCACTTGCCAAATTTCATACTTTAAAATAAAATATAACTATATCCGGTTTGGTACTACAGACACTTATATACACTCACAGTAAGGCCCCTTTCATAACTGTAGGTTTAGGTGCGATTAGGGATTCCTGCATCAGAAACTTGCATTTGACTGCATCAGGAATCCCTAATCTGGCGTTTACATGTGGCAGCTGTCACCTATTCAAGTTAATGATGAGGTGACAGCAGCTCCATCTAAACGCCTGCACACCGTATGTGATATGATTACATGCGGTTAGAAAACACTCTCCCTTGATGCACAATCATTGCGTCCAGGGAGAGTGATTGATTCCTAACCGTATGTAATAATATCACGTATCATTATATGCGGTGTGCAGGCGTTTACATGCAACTGCTGTCACCTGATCATTAACTTAGGTGACAGCTGCCACTTGTAAACGCCAATTCAGCTGCAGGAAAACTCAAGTTCCTGACGCAGAAATCCCTAATTGCACCTAAAGATAGAGGCGTGAATGTAGCCTAATACACTTCTGCCCCCCCCGTACACGTGAGGCAGCACGTCGGTCCCGGTGATCGGTGGTCGATTGGTAGGGTCTGCTGCAGACCTTCCGAATCGATCCTGCACAATCCTTTCGGCCAGCGTTCACTGAAAGAGCGCTGGCCAAAAGGATCCGGGTGCCGGCGCAGTCTCAGCTACACGGTCTGCATCCGAAAGAGATGCAGACCGTGTAGCTGCTCCTCCAAGTCCTTGACCGCGTACCTGACTTGTGAGCTGGCTGCGGGCCACAAAGTACCGTCTCGCGGGCCACAATTGGAAGATCCTGCAGCATCTCAGGGGGGTTGTGCAGGATCTGTGGTGTGCTTTGCAGACTGCAGAGGCCCCTATGGATCCTGCAGAGCCCACCAAAGGGTATTGCACAGCCCACCTGAAACTCTTTGGTGGGCTGTGCAGAATCTATACTGGGCTCTGCCAGCACAGTCCTCTTACCTTGCACGGCCTGACCTCTTTGGAACACGGCTTCCTCATCCTTGGCATCCGACTGGAGCTCCGTCTTGGCCACCCGCCTCTTCCGTCTCAGGGGCCACTCAACAAATTTTTTTCTCTCTTGGGGGCCACTTGCCAAATTTCATACTTTAAAATAAAATATAACTATATCCGGTTTGGTACTACAGACACTTATATACACTCACAGTAAGGCCCCTTTCATAACTGTAGGTTTAGGTGCGATTAGGGATTCCTGCATCAGAAACTTGCATTTGACTGCATCAGGAATCCCTAATCTGGCGTTTACATGTGGCAGCTGTCACCTATTCAAGTTAATGATGAGGTGACAGCAGCTCCATCTAAACGCCTGCACACCGTATGTGATATGATTACATGCGGTTAGAAAACACTCTCCCTTGATGCACAATCATTGCGTCCAGGGAGAGTGATTGATTCCTAACCGTATGTAATAATATCACGTATCATTATATGCGGTGTGCAGGCGTTTACATGCAACTGCTGTCACCTGATCATTAACTTAGGTGACAGCTGCCACTTGTAAACGCCAATTCAGCTGCAGGAAAACTCAAGTTCCTGACGCAGAAATCCCTAATTGCACCTAAAGATAGAGGCGTGAATGTAGCCTAATACACTTCTGCCCCCCCCGTACACGTGAGGCAGCACGTCGGTCCCGGTGATCGGTGGTCGATTGGTAGGGTCTGCTGCAGACCTTCCGAATCGATCCTGCACAATCCTTTCGGCCAGCGTTCACTGAAAGAGCGCTGGCCAAAAGGATCCGGGTGCCGGCGCAGTCTCAGCTACACGGTCTGCATCCGAAAGAGATGCAGACCGTGTAGCTGCTCCTCCAAGTCCTTGACCGCGTACCTGACTTGTGAGCTGGCTGCGGGCCACAAAGTACCGTCTCGCGGGCCACAAATGGCCCGCGGGCCGGTTACATTTGCCGCCCCGCCGGAATCTGCCGCCCGAAGCAAACGCCTTGTTTGCCTCGCGGCAGATACGCCCCTGTCCCCCCCTCCTCTTACTTCATCCATTCCCAGATCCATTCAAAACATTTTGTGAATGGAAAAGGTGGAGAGCAAGCAACCCACTATCATCACAGTACTAGAGCTGGGGTTGTATGTTTCGGTGAGTTTGGCTCTTACAGTACTGTTCAGTATCAATAAAAGTAATAGTTTTACCTAACGCAGCAGTATCCAGACATAAGACATCCATCTTTAGAGGTCATTTATGTTTAAATGGCAAATGCCAAAATTGTGGAACTGTGGTCTGAATCCTGGGGGGAAGTGGAAGAAACCACAGAGTGCAAAGGGGACCAGGCCTCTGACAAACCCAGATGTGTCGGATGCTGAAGATTCTTCAACAAGTTTAGCTAAGAGCAAAGACCTGTGGCGTGCACAGCAGGACAGGGAAGTATTATTATTAGGCATTCACCAATTCCGATTTTGCGGTATCGAGTACGAGTACCGATATTTATCTTTCAGTACTCATTGATACGGAGTACTGATACCAGTATTTCTGCTAGCATAGAGCCTGCTTCGTGGCCAATCAGCATAGAGCCGGCCAAACAGCATGGAGATGGCCAATCAGGAAGCCGGGCAGCGAGTCATTACCCGTCACCCTGCTTCCTGATTGCTCCATGTTCCCTCCCAACACTGCCAGTCAGAGGAAATCTCCCTCTGACCGGAAGTTCTGGTATCAGAGCATTTGGGCGAGTACAAGTGATTTGGTAATGTTTACATATGCCTAAGCCCTCATTCACACTAGAAACGACCGGCACGTACAGCTGCGTGCTGCGTGCATGGCCGTATCGGACAGCTCCCAGAAAGGACATGTGCTGCGTGTGATTAGTACGCAGCCCCCGTCCTTCTCTATGGGACTACGTGGCCGTACGCAGGCGTACGCTCACCCGCCCTGCACATCCGTGTGGGTGCGGGTGAGCTTACTTGTACTCTGACAGGATGAATCCTGTCTGCGTCCGAGCCAGGAAACATGCATCCGCACGGACCTGCACTTAAGGTGGGCGTAGGGGGGCGTACGGCCGCATAGTGCCATAGAGAAGGATGAGCCTGCGTACTAAATCACACGCAGCACCTGTCCTTCCCGTGAGCTGCCCGATACGGCCGTGCAGCTGTACGTGCCGGACGTTTCTAGTGTGAATGAGGGTGTACTGATATTTGTGAAGCGTGAATACTTTTTAAAATAGAGCTGTGTGTGCCTGCTGGTAATTACTAATTACCCTGAAAAATATATTATTTTTTTTACTGGAAAAGTGTCCTTGTGACTGTTCAAGTGAACATGAGATGGTGAGCTTCTCCATAGACCAACATATTTCCTTAGTGCACATAGCAGGCTGAGTTGTAAATCTGGTCACCTCTGGCGTCCTGGGGATTAGCATCTTGCTGGGGGCTATGGTAAGAGAAGAGAGACAGAGCCCCCAGCTGAGACTAAGTGGATGGAGTGAAAGAAGGCTTCTACAGGCACAGAGAAAAATAACCAAATTTGATGTGGTGGGGGAGGGTAATGTATGTGTAAACCCATTCACTAACAGGATTATTCACTAAAGGGTGAAGAGTTTGGAGAAGGCAGGAGAAGTGAACAATAAAGGCCAAACAAAAAATGCTGATTTGGAAAAATTCCCCAATTAAGCTTACTTTCCAGTTCAGTTACGTTGTCCTAGATTGTTCACTTCTCTCCTGCCTTCTCCAAACTCTTCACCCTTCTGTGAATAACTCTTTAAATCTTATATGTGTTAACATATTAATCTAATTTTCAAAAATAATTTGTTATATGTTTAACTCTATAGCTTTGTGGCCCATTCACACCTGGATGGTCCATTGTGGTACATTTATAATGCAATACAAAAAATAAAAAGGTGATTAAAAAGTAAAAAATAAGAAAATAATTATAAAAAATAAACAATAATAAGATAAAAACTATAAAAAAGTAAAATTATAAAAAAAGTAAAAAGAAATAAAAATCTAAAAAAAATTTAATTAATTAAAAAATAA
>NW_017306678.1:688871-699670 GCF_000935625.1 Nanorana parkeri
GGGGGGGGGGCGTATTGTGGAACCTGGCCTTGGGGCGGCAGGGAGAGTAAATCCGGCACTGACATTATTTTAACTACATTTTATGGTATGCTGCAACGCAGGTGCATTGGAATGGTGTGTTGGGGTGCCAATCACAAACAATAGCACAGGGCGCCAGACCACGTAATGTCTTTACTGTATCTGTTACTCTAGCACAGTGGTTTGAATGAGCCCTTAATTAAAATATTTCCTAGTGATCCTGACATGAAGGTCCTTGCTCAGGCACTTCCTGTTATAAGGAATTCATAATTTGTCCATCTCTTGCAAGTGTTTGTGCTCGGGGTAATTGTGTGTCAGAAGGCAATTTTTTTTGCTTGGCGGGGAGGGGGGACTTGTATGCTGGGTATATAATTACTCTCCTTAGGGTGCCACAGATCTTTCACAATTCTAGAAACACCTAGAAGCAGCCCTGCCTTTAGCTAAACATGCTATTATGCCAATGCGGGAGCCGTCATTCATCGGACTAAGAGCACTTGTGGACACTAAATATAACAGTATCGGGCTGAAGGATGAGAGCACAAGCTAGTTGTGCATTGCATTGTGCCCCTTGATTACAGCTGGTTTCATATTAGCACTTTAACTGATGTGTACAGTGTATGTTGCCAGTTGACAGTATGCACTGAGATGCAAAAAAAGGTTAAAAAAAGTCAAAACCTACATTTATTTAAAAAAGAGAATTGTGAATGAGAATGACACACATTGCTTTTGAAAACTATTGTTATTTAGTTTAGGTTTAAATCTATTTTAACTGGTTTGTTATTGACTGTCAGATAATGCACCACTTCGCACAGAAAATTGTTGCAATTACAAATGTTTAGGCATTCTCATGTTTATTTCTTTTGTTTGCAATTGGTATGACACAAAAAAAAGTGGAGAAAAAAAAAGCCAAATCTGACACATTCCACGCAAAACTCCAAACATTGACTGGTCAAAATTATTGGCACCTTCTCTAAATAGCAAGAAATAATTGCATTTCAAGTTTGTAATGCTCCTGTAATTTGTAATTAAACTTACCTGTATCAATTAACAGGTGCTGACAATATGGAAATCACACCGGCAACCAGTTAAAATGGTGAAAAACTGACTCAACCTTTCTGTTGTGTGTCTCTGTGTGTCACACGGAGCATGGAGAAGAGAAAGAGCAGCAAAGAATTGTCTGAGGATTTGAGAACAAAAATTGTGGAAAAGCACGGACAATCTCAAGGTTACAAGTCCATCTCCAGAGATCCTAATGTTCCTGTGTCCACTGTGCGTAACATTGTTAAGAAGTTTATAGCCCATGGCACTGTAGTTAATCTCCCTGGACGTGGACGAAAGAGAACAATTGATCAAAGATTGCAACAAAGGATTGTTCAAATGGTTGATAAAGATCCTCGATCAACTTCCAGACAAATTCAAGCTGATCTTCAGGCACAGGGTACAACTGTGTCAGCCCGCACTATACGTCGCCATCTGAATGAAAAGGGACGCTATGGTAGGAGACTCAGGAGGACCCCACTTCTGACACAGAACAAAAAAAAAGCCAGATTGGAGTTTGCCAAAACTTACCTGTGGAAGCCAAATTCCTTTTTGGAGAATGTGCCGTGGACACACAAAACAAAATTACAGCTTTTTGGTAAAGCCCATCATTCTACTGTTTCCAGAAAAAGAAATAAGGTATTTCAAGAAAAAAATACAGTCCCTACAGTCACACATGGTGAAGGTTCACTGATGTTTTTTGCTTTGCTGCTTCAGGCACTGGATGTCTTGACTGTGTGCATGGTATTATGAAATCTGAAGACTACCAAAGATTTCTGGGGTGCAATGTAGGGTCCAGTGTCAGAAAGTTGGGTCTCCGTCAGAGGTCATGGGTCTTACAGCAGGACAATGACCCAAAGCACACGTCAAAAAGCACCCAGAAATGGTTTCAGACAAAGCGCTGGAGAGTACTGGACTGGCCAGCAATTAATCCAGATCTGAATCCCATAGAGCACCTGTGGAGATATCTCAAAACAGCAGTTGGCAAAAGGAACCCTTCCAATCTGAGAGATCTGGAGTGGTTGGCGAAAGAAGAGCAGTCCAAAATTCCTGTAGAGAGGTGTAAGAGATGGTTACAGGAAGTGATTGATTTCAGTTATTTTTTCCAATGGCTGTGCTACTAAACATTAATTGAGGGTGCCATCATTTTGTCCAGTCCATTTTTGGAGTTTTGTGGAATGTGTCAGGTTTGGCTTTTTTTCCCCACTTTTTTTGTGACATACCAATACAAACAAATTAGATAAACATGACAATGCCTAAACATTTGTAATTGCAACAATTTTCTGCTCGAAGTGGTGCATTATCTGACAGAAATACAGGGGTGCCAATATTTTGGCCATGACTGTATGTTACAGAGCACACTAACACAATGCTGACCAATGCCATGAGCAGGAACAGAAAAAGAGGAGAGTCTGGTAACAAAACTCAAACTACTCACTTCCGGTCCATTGTCACTGCCAGTTGACCCAGCTGGCTCTAATGCAAAAACTCTAGGGCACATCTCATGATACATGAGTACAGAGAACCGTTTTTAGAGAAACAAAATCTATTCTAAAGGGGCTTGAGCTGGATAAAGTTTACAGCAATGACTAAACCACCAGTATCAGGTGATTTCTTATTGGTAGACCGATATAATGCTTAATTTTAAGGTCCAGGTTATGGCTTCTTTTTCAATCATCCATCTTTTTTCAATATTGCTGGAGAGGTGAGAGTTCTTGGCCAAAAGAGGGCAGGGTAACCTGGGCAACAGCAGCAGCAGATGATGGTAATAATATCATTCAGAGTTTAGACTAGGAATAGTACAAACAAAGGGAAGAAGGATGGGTTAGATGTTGTTGACCATATTCTTATAATAGTTAAAATAACCAAGTGTTCTTGGATGGTAATGGATTAATTTTAGTTTACATATTTTATATGTCATAATTGATATGCTGTGTAATGATATAGATGAAAGTCTTCACACCACAGAGCCCTATGTAGTATCACCTCCACGTTTTGAACCCTTACTCCAGAACAAGTTCTGAATCTTACTACATAGGAGTTCATCACCTGTGTTAAAGCTGCCCACTTCAGAAGAAGTCCTGCCATTGGGTAATTTCACCTTTTCGGTGATGATATGGTGAACCACCCTCTTTCTCTAATGTCCTTTACTCTTTACATACCTTGTGTCCAGTATTACATTATTATCACCACCTGACTCTAAGAGGGTGTTTTGGTCCCCCCCCCCTTTATGTTTGGGTATGGTGCAATGACAAGAGTAGGTTCACTCCAGCAGGGGTGGGGCCCTGTATCTTGATTAGGCAATATCACCTAAGTACAGTGGGGCAAAAAAGTATTTAGTCAGCCACCAATTACCCCGATCCTTAGTGCATCTATCTTCCAAGTTTAAAGGGGTTATTTACAAAGCTGCTGAAGGCAGCCGAATGAATAACCAAGCTGAAGTGGCAGGAGCATAAGCCTCTCCGGCTATTCACAACAGCCCTGTATGGCTACTTTAAGCTGTACAAACGGCACGGGGTCCCCCTCCCAATGCATGGGGTTCCCCCCAAAAGTCATCTTAGACCCTGGCAGGAACTTTAAGGGGGACCCCATGCCTAAAAGTTAAAGAAAAAAAAGATTCCAAAGCAGACCCTTAATTCGAGCACTGGCCTGGGAGGGCAGGAAAGGGGGGGACAAGTGAGTGCTCCCCCTCCATGCACCATACCAGGCCACATTATCTTGTCATTGGGAGGGTGCTTTTCCGGGGGGACCCGGGAAAAGCACATTGCTGATGAAGACAAGGGCTTCTTCTGCACAACTCTGGCCCGGTGGTTTGCAGGAAGGGGGCTCATCTGCATCTGGGTAGCCCCTTTCACAAAGGGGGCACCCAGATGCCGCCCCCCCTGTGAATGATTAAGGGTTAGTTGTTACCCCTACTCATTCACCAAACAGTCAAGTAGAATGTAAATAAACACACAACACCTTTGAAAAAAATCCTTTAATTGAACAAAAATCACAAACAGTTTTTGACAATAACTTTATTGTTGAAAAAAAATGTAAAAATTGTCCAAAGCTGTAATCCATGGTCAATCACGTCGTCCAGCGATGTAATCCAGTGTCTATCACGATGAACGGCGCCCGGCGACCTGCCGAAAACAAAAAGGCCCACCAATTACGACTGCTCGCGCCAAACTCTCGCCGCAAATGACAGCTCCTGTCCGCATGTAAACAAATGGGCTAGGAGAGTTGTGACGTCATGACTCGCACCGCCCATTTGTTTTCGTGCCAAGACAGCTGTGTGTCCTTAAATGGCATGTAAACAAGATGGTGGAGTTAGTCCCGTGATGCCACGGGACTTGCGCCGCTTATTTGTTGTCATGCTATTTCAGGTCAGTGAGCTTTCATGCCATAAAAACAAATGGGCGGAGCGAGCCGTGACGTCACAACTCGCTCTGCCCATTTTTTACATTTGAGCCGGACCTGTCATTTTGCAGTGGGAGTTCGACACGTGCAGTCGGCAGGACTTTTTTGTTTTCGGCAAGTTGGCGGCCGTTTTTCACCTTGATTTACATTGCTGGACGAATTGATTGACCATGGATTACAGCATTGGCTGATTTTCATTTATTTTATTTTTTTACAATAAAAGGAATTGTCAAAAACTGTTTGTGTTTTTTGTTTAATTAAAGGTTTTTTTGTAAGTTGTGTGTTTATTTACATTTTACTTTTACTCATTCACAAGGGGGGGGCAGCATCTGGGTGCCCCTATATGAAAGGGTGTACTCAGATGCAGATGAGCCCCCTGCCCGCAGTCCCCCACAACAATTGGGCTAGGCTTCTGGGGAAGAGGCCCTTGTCCTCACTGGCATGGTGATAAGGTGCTTTTTCAGGGGATGTCCCTCCAAAAGGTTGTTAGAAATTTTAGGGGAGACCCCACATTTTTTTTTTTACATGGGGGTCCCTCCTAATATTCCTACCAGACCTAAAGGGTCTGGTATGGTTTGGGAGGGGTACCCCACACTGTTTTCCTTATTCTATTTTTTAACTACTTGCAGGGGATTGAGTCCGCTTCAGCAGACTGTTCTCCCCGCTCCGGCTGTGTGGACGGCTGTGCCAAGCCAAATCATATGCATTCGGCTCGGTTGTGTGCTTCGGCTGCTGTAAGTCTTCCATAAGGTTTTAAAAGAGGTGTAACTTTGGGATTTGTGACTGCACTAGGCATATAGGGTTAATTAGTCTGTAGCAGATATTCATAGGGCAATACATCTTTACTGTTAAGATAGATAAGCAAATGCTTCTTACTGCACAGAGGGGGATCTGTGACTAGAAGTTCCTGAGGTCTGACTTCAGCCCTTCACAGTTTAGTTTTCCTAATCAGGCCCCCTGGTACCACTGGGTTTGACAAAAGTTGATTGTTTTGTCAAAGGAGACCCATGGAAAATTATTCAAATAGTGACTGCTTCCAATCATAAGCAGGCAGTGCTCGAGTATTTGGCAGCAGCAGCTGCTAATTACAATAGCCAGCAGCAGTTTAACATCGATGAGAAAAAACTTTTTGGGCCTAAGGGATCTAGCCGGGCCGATCACATGACGAGTGCCGGGGATGTGAGCGTGACGGGTGTCAGCCGGGAGACGGAGACTATGGCTGGGGATGAGCCGGCATCTAAGACATGTCTAGTCTTTAGGGCATCACTAAAAAGTGGAATAAAGGTCATCCCTTAAAGCCCATCCTAGAAAAGCCATGAATCATTTATGTCAGTTTAGTTAGACTCAGATACCGCCTTTATAAAAGCTTGTATACATTGTTAGGTTCTTAGCTAAGAGCAAACTCCATCAAATGATAAAGATACTTATCCAGATTAGTAATGGACATCAAGATTACTGTTAATATCAAATTACTCTTGATGCTCTTCTATTATTGCTTGTCTGTCCTACAGCGCCATTAGCCTAATCATCAGTGTCTGTCTACGCGGTAATATGTTCTTCTACTGTTAGAACTTACTGGCCCTTTCTTAGAGAGAACTTCTGATGCCAATTCTTTTATACATTTTGTGAGCTCCTGATCTAGGGAATTCGCTTTCTGAGCAATGTTCAGGTCCCAAATGTTGCATGGCATACATTCCTCTCCAGCAGCCATCTTCTATTCCTTGGTTCCCTCTGTCAATTACTGTTTATGAAGATATTTGGTGACTTCTTGGTCACCACCTTTCTACACGGATTCTTGAGGTATTCTGCATGTTCTTTGGGAATACTTCTGTTTGAATTGCCAGGGAGGTGGTCTGTTACCTTTTACCTCACTGGTAGTAATAACTTGGGATTCAGTGCTATAGCTAGGGACTTAGACTGGCCATACACTGGTATAGTTTGTATGAATGTTCATATAAAAAAATCTTATCCAGAACATTCAATAATGCCATCAGACTTGCTAAATGTCATTTATCATTCGCTTGCTTCTAATATTCACTTTTGAAACAACTGGAGCTTCCAGAACGAAAACCACATTCACTATTACCATTTTGTTCATTTAGTATATAGCTGTGGCCTTATTGATAAAACAAATCTAAAAGAAAGAATAGTTTGTATTGTCCCACAACAGCTAGATTTAAACTCTGATTTCCCTTTTACTAGTTCCTAGTGTAGGTATAAATCTAAGGAATTGTTATGAAATAGTACATACTGTCAAAAGATAGAGAGCCTTATAAATGGGGTGCAATATACTATAAGAAACAGCTAAATGCTAAAAAAAATAATCCACCATGGTGATATTATATTGGTACACTAAGGCCATCGTGGGCATTTATCAAAACAGCTAGACATGTAATTTTTCTGACCAAGGACATTAAAAAGTAATTTACATAGTTGCATAGTATTTGAGGTCGAAAAAACACGCAGGTCCATCAAGTGTGTGTGTGTGTGTGTGTGTGTGTGTATATATATATATATAAAGAGCCCCTGTGTGGTCTAGTATTTAAGTGTACCTGTACCCCTGTATGTTACAATCTCTTAGGATGATATCTAATTGATTTTTGAATGAATCAATATTCTCTGCTAATGCTTGTGGCAGAGAGTTCCAAAATGTAATCACTGACTGAAAAGAATCCCCTACGCCCTTTGTGGATAAATCTTTTCTCTACCAATTTTAGGTGGTGGCTTCTAGTCCTTGTTATGGAGTTTTTCAGTAAAACGTTTAGTGCCGATGTTGCCATCATCACAAAAAATGTTGTACAACAAAATCATGTCCCCTCTTGATATCCTCACTTCCAGCGTGAACAAGTTTAAATTTAACAACCTTGTCTCATAGCTTAGGTCCTCCAGCCCCTTAATTAGCTTAGTTGCTCTTCTTTGGACCTTCTCCAGCACAAGGACATGTGCAAACAATTCTGTCGCAGAATTTCCACCCAATCTGAAAAACAAGCAGAAAATATTGGACCATTCGGCTGTTTTTGTCCATGGAGCACTGAGAGCAGAAATACACTCCTGTCACCAGCCTAATAAGGAAAACAATGGTGGTTGGCCAAAAATATCCAACAAAGCCACTCATTTGTTCTTCTGTGGACCTTTGGCTAGCGATATCGGTTTCAGTTTTCTACTAGCCAAAGGCCATAAAAGAAAGCAGGTGACATTCATCTCATGTTGATCACATTTCTACTAAAGTGTAAGTAAATGCTAACAATGAATGTCTCTTATTTGCTTCCTTTTAGTCTGCTAAATATACCACTAAAAGTCTTTATTTCTGTTCTGTTTTCTTAGTGCAAAAAAGACCTGTTGATCCTATCCGAAATCCAGGGCTGTCATGTATCCTGTGCACTCTGCAGTCTTATCAGCCCTTCGTGGGTTACCCCTCTTAACTACAGAACACCCCCACATGTTATGGAGATAGATGAGTTGTCATGTAGTCCCAACATATCTCTTGTGCTAGTTTGGCAAAGCCGATTCTTCATAGATACCATACAGGGAGTGAGTGTTGTCACCCTAGGGCAGGAAGTGTGGTACTGCCAGGATCACTAGGTGAAAATACAGGAAACAAAAGCCTGAAAAAAAAAAACTAAAGGTAGTCACCACATGTAAGGCCTGGTTGCAAGTTGCAAGATATAAAAATTGTCTTTTTTGGGTTTAATTACAATTTCTTTATATTTTAAGGTGCTGTATAAGTATGATGTACAAAAGTAAGTTTTGCATTTGCTGATATTTTCATAAATGGCATATAGAACAGTACTTAAATATCAGATGAATCTGTAGGGTGTTGAAAGAGCATTATTGAGAAAAAGATAAATACTGCTAATCCAAAATTACAAAACAGAACTTTATTTGTCTTTAAATGAAATAAATGGCAAAATATAAAACTGGGTAGTGGAATCAGCCTGTACATTGTTTACTGAAACTAGCAGCTTCATAATACCACAGAACCCAGCACAATAGCTGCAAAGCAATTTAAAATACACATTTGGTCTACACACAATGAGGAGGACATTTTGTAGGCTGAACCAAAACTGATGACAACACAGCTTACCAATTTACTAGAGGAACATCGTGGCCAATATATATGGGACACCATCTGATAAGCTGCATTCTTATCAATGTTGGGACATTTTACAAAATGGTTGGCTCCACTGTGCCCATGTACCATGTGCACTTCAAAGCATTAGTGGTTAAGAAACTTTAGTTAACAACATAGGAACAATCCCAGTAAATAAGTGATGAGGCCCACAATGGCCTCCAACTTTAATGTAATGTAGCCTGGACATGGTATCTGAATGATATATGGTCAGAGAAACTGACATTTATATACAGTTGACAATCATAAGGTTCAGTGTTTCTTGGCTTATGATCACATGACAAATTCACAGCAAATTTCCATCTCTTTGAAGAGGGATATCTTTTACATTTTTTGTAGTTTCCAGGGTAAAAAAACTGCAAAATCAGTAGCATCATTGTCAAAAACTGTGGAAAGGAAATTACATCAAAGATAATCGACAGGCAAATCACAAAGACTGTTCAAACCAAATCTGACCAGGCACAGAGAAAATAAAGGTTTAAAATCGAAGGACACGCACATATTCTGACTAAACCAGTGCCAAGAAACAGACGTTACCAAAAAAAAAAAAATTAGAGTCAGACAAATCCCAGGAGCCAGACAGCCAGTGTGTCCAATAAAAAGTTACAGATGTCACCCATTTGGTTTTTTTAGCATTGTCTACTGGTCATAGCAGAAGCCCCTGTCTTCTGGCTCCTGAGTTCTACAATAATTTGTATATGTATATAAATTACAACTTTTAGCTGATATTTAACTTGTGTTAGTTACTTATTTTAATAATTTTTAATAAATGTTCATTAGTGGAAATAATCCAGACATTTGACATATACTGGAAGCTTATAAGTGCTGAAAGTAGACTGGAAGGTAGTGTTTTAGTATATAGAGTGAGGTTAGCTACTTAGCCATATCCATGCTGGATTTGCTAAAATTCCCTTACTGGTATTAAATGTAAATATGTAATTAATCCAATAAAAAAAAGTCCTAAAATACATTTAATACAATCACAGTAGGAGACCTGCAGCTTTCAGCCAAAGTTTAACTTTGTAGATCTTCTGGAAACCTCTAAGAGCAGCTAACAGTCTTTTCTGTAAAACAGCCAAAGTACTACAGGTTGCCGAAGGCAGAGTTCCAATGAGTCAAGCCCAAATATATCTTGCTATATTAGCACATTGTTTAACAATAATTGGCTTGCTGACTAAACTACTGTTATACAGCAATTGGTTACTGTCTTTTATTCGACAAGGATACCAAATGTTCAGAAATTCATAAGGCTGTTGGTACTACATCTAAAATGGATTTTCGTATCTGCAAGACAAGGTCTTGTGCAACAGACACACTAATCGCCTTGCTCTACTGAGCCAACCGCCATGTTAAACAATGTAAGATAAGGATTGTGTGTAAGACTACTTCTAATTGATTAGTGAAAAAACATAACACTCTGCTTAATATAACTTGTAAACAGTGAAGCCAGATAAAAGGAATACAAGCTGACAGACACAACATAAATTGTTAGAAGCATGGCGAGTTTAATTACCAGGGTGGGCTTTATTTAACCCAAATGTGTATCTATCAGCCCTTCAGGATCAGCACAGTTCTGTTTGGAAAGTGCTTTGGTATGGTAAAACAGAAAACGCTATAATATGCTGGGAGCACACCAAGAAAAAAAATCAGCATTTACATAGCAGTGTCTGTCCAGTGATACATTTTGTCCACCTGCAATGCTCAAGGCCAGTAAATGATTACACAGCCAACTTCCTTAGAGACTCGATAAGATATCTACACTGCTAGGTGTGAGTGTGCAGTTAGGCAAGAGCTAAATAATGGTGTAGTTGTGTGCAGCAATCCAACTGGTTTCAGCTTACAAAAAGTAAAGATTTGCAGACCAATGAAATGGTTACCAAGAGTCACTGTACATTGGTCCTTGGCTCATCATGAAATGGTTACCAAGAGTCACTGTACATTGGTCCTTGGCTTATCATGAAATGGTTACCAAGAGTCACTGTACATTGGTCCTTGGCTTATCATAGAAAGCCCACGCGTTTTTCTCTAAGGGCCGGTTCACACCACAAACAGCGCGTTCCAAAACAGTCAGGCTTTGGAACTCAATGTATCACACTCCGGCCGGCTCCTTGCCTTCAGGGGTGGGAAGGGGCATGGCGGTGCATTGAAGTCAATGGCACCGCAGCCACACACCCCCCCCCCCCCCCCCCCCCCCCTCTCTCGCACTCCTCGT
>NW_017306678.1:699687-715124 GCF_000935625.1 Nanorana parkeri
ATTTTTGCAGATCGTACTGGACCGGAACACAGGCACTACCGTGCCACGTGTTTGGGTGCGGGCGATCACACTGCAGGCGGGGGGCATGGCTGCGGTGCCATTGAGTGTGCCGGAGTGTGATACAGTGCGTTCCAGAGCCTGACCACTCTGAAACGCACTTTCTGTGGTGTGAACCGGCCCTAAACATGAACTCATGTCCACCAATTAGAAGATGTTCTTCTTGGCTGTTATATCCTTTCCAAACCACCAAAAAATACATTTCGTACATCTTACATATGTTTCTGGGCTACTTTGCAAGTCACGTGACTCTTGTGAACAGGCCTATACTACACAGTACATTGTGTTAACGGCTCACTCATCCAAATGTTACTTGTATTCTAAGTGCTAATTTACGAATAGACTTTAACATCTTACAAATGATATTTTATGCACAGGTAAACAAGCATAAATACACAAAGCTCCTTCTATAATTTCAGAATATAAACATTCACAGTTCCAATTTCTCATTCATCTGAATCACATTTATAGATGAAAACTAGTGCGATGTTTACCAAACTACAAAAATATGGGGAGTTCTAGAAAATGTAGTCAAGACCTTGAGAATGGCACATCGTCTTATGAGATTTTGGTCATGCAGCAACACACACAGGATAAACCTACCAAGAATTAGAAGACTTGTTTTCCCCTATAACAGACAGTTACACACTATGGTGGCTATTGTATTGTGGGCTAAACGGATACTGTGTACTGTCAGTTTACAGCTTCAGAAATGACCAAAGGGTAACATCCTTGGTCTGACCACAAATGACGAATCAGCTCACAAAACAATAACCTAATTTTGTGTAGATCTAGATCTGCATCAAGCTATAAAAAAGCCTGAACTTTTACTTGAAATCAGCTAAAAACATTCCAGCTACATCAATAAAAGATGTGCAGAAACGTTCAATGGCTTTTCTTTAAAAAGCACCAAAAGCTTGAGTAGAAAAGTAAATACCCTGCCAGCATACTGAAGGGAAGGGCCTTTGCTATCCGTGGAAGCAGTGGTCTTCTGCAGAGGTACAACATACCAGATCTAGAGTTCTCCAATCAGAAGGTATCATGAACTTTGCTGATTGCAGGGCCATAGGTCTGATTCAGCAGAGGGCATATCAGACCTCTGCAGAGGGACAATTGCTTCCACATAGAGAACAATGGTCCCACTCTGCAGCATGCTGGCAGGGGACAGACTACTTAAGTTGTGGCTGCTTTCTAAAGAAAATCAACCGTTAGACATTACACATCTTTTGTTTTGATGCACCTGGAATGTATTTAGTGGTCTTAATACGAAAGGTCAACTGGGCTTTGAAAAAAACAAAAAAACCTGTCATGACAGAAAGATTGCCGTTAATGCCCACCTTTGTATCTGAAAATACTAGTTGCCTGGTTATCATGCTGGCCCTCCTGTTTCAAAACTTTGAGCCCCTGATCTAGAACAAGCATGCGGATATCAAGTTCTAATTTTTTTCTGTGATCAGCATACTTGTCCCGGGTCAGTGACTCAGAAAGTTCTAAAGCCAGTTGTTCTTAACTGACCGACAACTATTATGGTAGCTATCAATGTCGTTTCCATTTTTCTCTCATGACAGGTGCACTTTAAAAGCTTTTCTATTCAATTATAAATGAATAAATAGAAGCTTCCAACCCTTTAAGCAGTAACATGAAGGTGTTCCTTATCCACTAATCTGCGAACAGGTTAAGATTTCCCCTGCAGATAAAACCTGCCCAGTAAGCCAAACATTAAGAGATAAGTGCACTTTATAACGAAGCACACTCATCTTTTTTGCCCCACTTTCCTAACCTACCAACTCTTGCCCTTCCACTCAGCAGATGTATACTTGCCTCCATCTGTCTGCTGTCTCTGAGGCTTGTTCACATCCCATGCCGCAAGTCCTTACTCTCTTGGCTACGCCTACCATGTAGAGTTCCTAGACCTCTATGGGGATCTACTGCGGAGGTGCAGCCAAAAGAGAGAGAGCTTGCAGTGCATGATTAAGCAATCCCGGTGGACGAAGGCATCAGATCTCTGTAAGTGTGCATCTGTGGAGGGGGCGGAGTCTTTTAGGTCAGGGGAGGGGGGCAAAAAGAATATGTACACTTTGTCAGGAAAGTGCACTTAGTCTTTAGGATCCAATGTAATTGTAGTTGTCGAATTGTGGTTCTATCATCAACTTTATTTTTTAAAGGATAGAGTGTTGCTGTTGCTGTGACATGAGTTCCCTCTAACTACATGGGGGGTGGTGGTGGCTGTCCAATCCAATGCTTTTAAACCTACAACTGGGAATTATTTAGGCAGATATTTTGAGTAACCTTTGAATTATAAAGCTCTGTGTAAAAAAAAAAAAAAAAGCAATAAAAATATATGGGAGTAGTTGTGTTTACATGTTTTAGCCACCAAAATCATACTGAGCTACACTAAAGCTGAACTACATGCAGACTGCAAAGTATGCACTTTAAATACATATCTGGTAGTGGTTTCCCCCGCCAAAGGATTTGTAATGTTGTCCAGCCAGTCTTATGAAATATACACAGACCTGCCATACAAAGACCAGAGTTTTCTCTACTCTGGTTAAGCAAGAAATCTGGGTCACCTATGTGTCCCATCCTGTCACTAGACAGTAAAGGAGAAGCCACCAACTGAGGTAATCACTCTACTTCATCCCTTTTGTCAGCATGTTACTTGCCAGCAGAACCCTATCAGCTTCTAGAACTGGACCTCTGTTCCCAAGTCCGTGTACTGTTTTAGATGGGGCTAATACCAAGCCAAATTCAGGTAAATACACTTGTTGCAGGTAAAAATACCTTTTTTGTTAATGGATACCTTGCATTAAATGTTGTTTTTAGCTCTGCCTGGAGTTCAGCTTTAATTATAGTCGGTGTTGCTGATGTATCTAAAAGTAGGAATAGAGAGACAGGAAAGCGTAATCACCCAGCAAATATTCACAGACTACTGCATCCGCTCTCAAAACGTGTACATTCAGTAACTTTATACAGGTAAATGTAAGCACGTCTTCCGAATGGGTTTCATTTTCACATGATGTAGGTAGTGGTTTTTGTTTGTAGTCGTCTGTCCAGAGCAGTGTCCCAATCATGCTTTTTAGTGTAATGTAATGTCTCCAAAATGAAAATGACAGCTGGACGCCAAAGCCGTCTGAGGGCATGCTAACAAGTAATGGTTCTTAGCAATAAAAACAAAACAAAAATGGAGTGAGGGTGTCAGGTTTTCATTATAAAATGCAGCATCTCTCCCTTATCCTCTTGGCTAAGCTTTTTCGTTTCTTCTTGCCGTTCTTTTCTTTGCTGTCCTCCATCTTTCGGGCACGGATTTCTCGCATCAAATCAAAGAATACCTTTTTAAAAAGAAAAGAAAAAAAAGACAATCTATTTACCTCCAGCAACCAATCAGCATTTCCCTTCCAGGTTTTGTTCTACCATAAGAAGAATAAAGGGAAAAGCTGGTGGTAATACAGAACGTTTTAATGTCAGACATTTCCTTCATAGGGGCATTAAAGTGGAGCTTCATTTTAAATAAAAAAAACAAATATCCAAGCAGGTTAGAAATGAAAAAACAAAAAACAGCTGCAACACTCAACTTGTCTCCAAAGCCAGTCCTCCTCCAGGTTGAATGACCAGTATCATTCAATCTACTTCCTGTGAGCCCAGGCTGTCAATGATCCACCCTCTGAAGTTGAGTCACAATGTCAGCCTAAGTTCACAGTGAAAAACACCCACAGTTGCTGCTGGAGATGAAGACCTAAGGATGTCATGTTACCAGCTAGAAAACAGCTCAATTTAAGGTATGTACAAGGGGTCTTGTTAAAAAAAAAATATATATATATGTACTGCGCAGCAAGGCGATTGATGGCATTGAAATATAAAGAGACTTTCTCTTCCACAAAAAGAGACCCTTTTAGCCACATAAGAGGTACAAATAATGGAGCTCTTATCAGCTAGACTACATAACACCATAGAAAACCCTGCTAAAAATGTTAGAACTCTGGAATCCTCTGGCTCTTGACATAATCGATTAATAGCCCCTCCAATGGGGCTCATGACTAAAGCTGGCCATACACTAGTAGATTTTTGTACGAACGATCATATGAAAAATCTCATCAGAACATTCCATAATGCCATCAGAGACTTGATCATTGTGAATTGATTTTAACATTGGATCCTGGAATGAATGGAATTTCCTGAAAGGACAGCACATTCACCGTTTCTTCGTTCATTCGAGGAACATTTTACATCCCGCTCCACTATCAGTATTATCACAAACGTTCATAGATTTGACCTCGTTCATTTCTTTGAACAAAATTCTACTGGTGCATGGCCAGCTTTAACCTGTGGCTGGATTCTTCTCCCCCCTACTCTCCCAACTCTCACATCTTCCCTTGCCCACTTCCTCCCATTCCCCCACTGTAACTGCTACTATAATAAAGCAAAATGCACTCTATAGACGCAGTTGCTGTAACCTCCTGAGATCTGCTTTCCCCCTTTCCAAGAATCTTATCTTATCCTTCTCCAATCCCTCTGGGGAGCAAAGTATCACTACCAACTGTTATGCATAATATAGATTGTATAATGCTCCAACATGTACTTGTTTCAATTGTTTATTACAAGAAGATTAAAATAAACAATTGTTTTAAAAAACTGTGTAGTAAGGGGCGGAGGTTGTTTAAATTGGAGATCTACTTTAAAGGCCCTACAAAACTTGTAAGTGTTGGCAATTAAACACCCAAATGGAAACCCATGCAAACATTGGGAAATATGCAAAAACTTCCTGTAAAAGTTAAAATTTGCATACATATTTACCTGAATGCATCTTTGGATCCATTGATTGTTTTCACATATGTTTTTCTGCTTCTATATTTCTCCTCATATGCTCAGTTTAAATTGCCCATGTTTGTAACAGGTTTAAGTGGGATAGAGTATTATTCAAAATTAAAAAATAATAGGAAAACCAAATGCAAAACCTCTAAACCCCTGGTGCTCAACCTGCAGCCCTTTAATACATGCGGTCTGACACCTTGCACACTCCAATAGTGGAAGCATTGATTTGCAAATGGATTATAATGGCGGTGATCTCTAGCAGTTTTACATAACCTGCCTCCAGTCTGACTGTCTTCTAAAGCAGGTTTCTGGTCTTCAACAGTACAACATACACCCCATAGTATGTCTGCGGTTTCTGACAGTCGGCAGTAATGTGTCTGTAATACTTCTAGGGCCATCATTCACTGTCAACTCTAAACTGATGACCTGTAAAGGCTTTCAAACCATCGCCAATTGATTTGGGTTTTTTTTTGCGTTTTCACATGCAGTTTTAAGGCTTGACATGTTTGGTATCTCTTTACTCCATACAACACAACCTCATCTTTTACATTTTACCAAAAAATGCATAGTATCTGTGTGCACTAAAATTATTCTGAGTGCATTTTTTATGGAAAATTTGGGTCTGACAAACAGTAGTGCAAATATCGACATTAAAAAAATTGCAACTGCCATTATTTTTTTTCTACAGGGTCTCTGCTTTCAGAAAATATATCATTTTTTGGGGGGGAGGGGGAGATTAAAGGCTAAGTTAAGTTCTGTAACCATGTTTTCATGTTACACCTATATTTAAGTTGTAGCATTGAACATGGTTACATCCCCAAAATCCCTCCCACTTACCTGGGTTCTTTACACTGCAGGTGCCATTTTTCTGAATTTGGTGCGACAGTGTGTGGCTCTGCCTGCACAATCACGTTATCCATTCACAAGTCCTTCCATAGGAACTGTGACTAGAAAGACTACAAGTCCCGTCTATGACCAAGTACAAGTGTAGTGACGTCACCATACTTGTAGTCCATTTATACTATCTCGTGTCCCTTAAATGAAAGTCTATATAGGCAGAGGATAGGAGAAAGTCTACAGGAGCCAGAGGATTGCACCCAATACCCACTTGGGGTTGCAACTAGAGGTGCAACGAAATGGAAATTTCAAAACCGAAACAAAAAAATTGTCAGGCCGAAACCAAAAATGTTTTGTTTTTTTTTCCAAATAATTTTTATTGAAAATAAAATGTTTCAGGGTTACAAAACAGATTGTAAAACACACATATAGGTCCAATGTACAAGGTAACAACATACTTCCATATCAGACCTCAGAGGGCAAAACGTCAATTGTAACAGTCGGTTTCACGGTAAGGCCAGAGAACTCCAGGAACACAAATGGTCATATCCGGATGCATTAACACTTAAGTAGGCCTAAGTTAGAGCAGGTAAAACAAGTAGGCAATGTCTAGAGAACTCTAAAACAAGTGTAACAAATCACATTACTGAACGTATAGGAAGAGAGGCGGAAGGTCAGACTCAGGAGTTGGGTCAAGCTATAGGAGGTTCTATATGGAATGTCCATGGACATTGACCGTGCGGGTTCCAAGCTGCAGGTAAAATTGGAGCTAGGTGATAAGAGCTCGTGAGGTTAACATCACCCTCGTAGGGTTAACATAGAGAAAGACAGTGATGCCCTCAAGGGGTCATTTGAGTCTGCCCGGGTTGTGTGAGCCCCGAGTCTGAATCTCCGCGTCTCCCCCCAACAAGCTAGCGGTGCAGGAAGCGCTATGGGGGCATAGACGGAGTAAGGTCTGATTCGCTGCAGACTCCAAAGTGATCAATTATATGGTTAACATTGGCAGGTAACGCCTGGCCCAAGGGTGAGGGGTCATACCTGCAATAAGTACCTGCACAGTGGCTAGTCCGTGGGGACTCATACTACAGGTAGCAGTAACAAAGTTGGGGAACAAATGAGGGCCGAAACGTCAGGGCCTGTTATTGCTGCCTCAGGGAACTGCTGCCAAGGTAGAACGTCCCGTAGGGGTCGGTGAAGACTTCGTCAGGATGTCAATGGAAGTTTCATGCACGGGGTGTTGACGTGGATAAATACCTGACG
Organism: Nanorana parkeri; assembly: GCF_000935625.1. NCBI lineage: Eukaryota > Metazoa > Chordata > Amphibia > Anura > Dicroglossidae > Nanorana > Nanorana parkeri. The sequence continues at coordinate 706,651 of NW_017306678.1, forward strand.
CAGGGTTAGAGGAGATCAGTCCGATGGGCCTTGCCTAGGTGTCATCTTTGTTGCTGGGCCTCGGGACTCTCCAGAGTGGTTGTGGTCAGAATCACTGCGATTGCGTTTTGTAGAGGCGGCCGGAGAGGTAGATGGGCATTGTGCCGCGGAACGAGGGTCATGTAGGCCGAGGGCAGACAGCTTAGCTTGGGTTTCCTCCAGGTTGGTACAGGAGTGTTGTCGTCCGCCATAAGTAAAGGAGAGACGAAAAGGGTATCCCCATTTATAGGAAATTTGGCGTTTGTTCAGTACCTCCAGGCAGGGCTTCAGCTCTCTTCGCTTGGCGATGGTAGATGGGGCCAGGTCAGTAAACAGCTGAAATTCATGGCCTTGGAACATCAGCGGAGCCTGGGAGGCTTTGTGTCTGGCAGCCGCGAGGAGGGTTTCTTTTGTACGGTAGTAGTGGAGTTTGACTAAAACATCGCGGGGAGGGCCGTCCGGTTTCTTGCGGGTCAGAGTGCGGTGGACCCTATCCATTTCCAGGCGTTCAGCCGGGAGTTCTGGTGCCAGTTCTTGGAAAAGAGCTAATGCAGTGGAAAAGAGGTCCGTGATGTGTTCTGGGAGGCCGCGAATCCGCAAGTTCGACCGGCGAGATCTATTCTCCATATCCTCCAGTTTGACTAGAAGGGTTTTATTGTTGTCTCTGAGAGTGTCAATTTCTTTCGTGTGATCCGCTAGATCGTTAGTGAGATCATCATATTTGTCCTCAAGGGCCGCCGTGCGGTGACCTATTTCTCGGATCCCAGTTATCAATGAACAGGAATCCTCTATGAGTGTTCCTATTCATTGATAACATGAGGACAGAGTATGTTTACTATAACTACAATCATGAATGAACAGGAGGTGATGTAGATCACTTCCCATTCATTCATAATTGAGGATATAGTCAACATGCTATGTCCTCAATAATGTACAAACACTCAGCGATCACTGAGTGTTTGTACCCGCTCTCCTCTCTGACACACGGTCACAGGAGGCTGAGCAAGCGGTGCAGGGATGAGAGCTCAGCCTCCAGTGACAGCGCGGGTTGTCTCTGCCCACACCGCTCTGCGATAGGCGGCCGAGCGGTGTGGGAGAGAGACGCCGGCCGCTCACAGTGCTCTCCTCCTGCAGAGCTCGGCCATCACACTTCCCCTCCTCCCCGCTGGGACAAAGAGCAGCACCCAGCGGGGAGGAAAGAAAGCAGAGATGCAGCGCTGTATCGGCCGATATGTTTCAGTGGCCGATATATCAGTGCATCCCTAATTGCAATGCTTTACAGACTCAAATGCAAAATAAATTATAAATACTTTTTTTCTTTTAATAACATGTGTGCATTTATTGTTTTTTGCATCAGCTGGACTATATCTTTAAATGACAGGTTAGGCTTTACACACATTATAACAAACCTAGGAACTTAATAACTCCAGAACCCATATCTGGGTGCTGTAATTAAAGGGGAGCAGTACTATTAATGAAATGGGCTTAGCCATTATCAGACAGCCCTACAAGCATGAAATAAATGTTTAGTGACCTCAGCAAAAAATCTGTTACTATGCACACAGTGTTAACAGCCTCCTTCACTGTTCCGCCAATTAGTAGTGCACACAAGTTGAAGCCAAAAGAGCAGGATCTCTCTCATGCTTGCTTGTTAGGAATAATCACCAGCCTGAGACAGGCCTCTTCCATTTGCCTGCAGTTTGTGGACCGGACAACTATAATAGGAGTGAGCACTGGAAAACACAAGTAGCAATGCGTACAGCCTTAGCAGCATAATGCGGTTTTTACCTGAACTAACAAAATGCTAAATTAAAGTCTGCAAGGTAGCCTAAGGTTGCATAATGGTAACTAGGCATGTCCCGATGCCACTTTTTTAAGACCAAGTACAAGTACTTTCCCTCAGGTACTTGCCGATACCAGTTACCGATACTTTTTCTTTAAGGGACATGTGGCATTTTTTCTAAAACTGAAGAGAGTATCCTGCTGCACTCCTTACCGGATCAATAGATGTCCTGTATATACAGGCGGGTGCTCATATTTTGAATGGCATTGGTCATTAAAATGGACTTTTGCTGAAATGCTTTGATTGGTGTGCTTTATAAATGTTTTCTAAAACAACACAGACTGATGATTTAGGGCAGTTTCTCACCAGGGCTAAATACAGATGTCACCAGGGCTAAATATAGATGTCACCAGAACTGAATACATGTCCCCAAAGCAGAACACATGACCCAAAGCAGTACACATGTCCCCAAGGCAGAATAGTATTCTGCTTTGGTGACATGTATTCTGGGAATACAAGTTTCCAAAGCAGAATTCATCTCACCAGGCTGTGTTGATATCACCCGGGTGACATATGGATATCTGCAGTGGCTCTGGGGGCACTCCACCTTACCGGCGATGCTGGGACCCGGCCTCCTCCACGCCTGGACCAGCGATGCTGGGCCCCGGCCTCTTCCACCGGCAGACCATCTCCGCTGCTGGGAGCCGACCTACATCGTTTCCCCTGCTGGGCCCCGACCTCCATCCTTTCCACTGCCGGGCCCCGGATTCCATCTTCTCCGTTGGTGGGCCCCCGGCCCCCTGACCAGACCCCCCAATTGCCTCCTGGCCCAGTCCTTCCCTGTCAGTAGTGGTGTAGGCAAGAGGACCCCCCAGCTTTAGACGCTGGGGCGGTCACTCCGGCTGTACCGCCGGTAGTTTCGCCCGTGGGGCTGTCCATGGCTTTGCCTGCGCTGGGAAGGAGGAGGAGATAAAGAACCAGGCAGGCACTGCCATGGACAGCTACTTGCAGGTCACCAGCATGCTGCTGAGGTCCCCACAAGCGCAGATGCTCAGCAGCAGCTGCGGTTTAAGAATTTGACGGTATCTGTCTTAAGAATCGGGGGAATTTCACAAGTACAAGTGCCTGGTATCGCCCCCGATACCGATACTAGTATCGGTATCTGGACATCCCTAATGGTAACCATTTAGTTTTTAATCATACAGCTACTCTTAATACCTTTCCACAAGTGTAACACATATATGAGTCAGCATGGCTGGTGGGCCTTAATGCTGGCTGTATGTATAATATGTACGTTACTAAAATTGTATGCGGACACACGACTTCATCATTTTTGATCAGCACATTCTGGTGTCATAACAAGTTCCTTATATATACAAAAGATGTACGATAGAGAAAATACAAATGTGCTTGTACATATGATTGTTTTACCTTATCCACATTGGCTCGTGTCTTTGCTGAAGTTTCTACGTAGTTAACATTCCACTGATCAGCTCTGCTCTTTGCCTCTTCCACAGAGACCTGTCTTTTATCCTCCAGATCTGATTTGTTGCCAACCAGAAGAAATGGAACATTCTCATCTTCTTTGACTCGCAGTATCTGCTCCCTGTACGTTAAAGAAGGTGTGTGAAAAAAACCCCAGAAAATACTTGATATTTCCTTAGAAGCATTTACAACAGTCCTTGCCTACTTAGAAGATTACAAACTAGGTTCACATTACAGTTCTACACAATCTATAGCCAGTTTGGTCAGACGTCAGTTAATCTACTTTTGGGTTGAAGGAGAAGGGCCATGGGAACATAAGAAAAATAAGCTGGATGCAGAAAGGGTTCAAGTATACAAATATAAACTCTGAACTACCATTCTGCTTAAATGTTTCAAGTCAATGACTTATTATGTAGTGAGGCGAGGATTAGGATGATAACCTAACATACCTTACATTATGCTTCCTGTAATATTGTGTATCTCTAACTGCAGTCCCCATAAGTAGTAAGGATAAAACAGCATACACTTGTACTGTAATCATGTGTGTGTATCCTATGATTGTACCACTAGGGGGCAATATACTACAACACGTCAAATAATGTTTAGTCACAGGCAGCAACACCTCTCCCTCGTGTACAGGGAAGAAGGAAGTAAAAGGTTATTCAAAGGTGCTGTGTGTTTGTGTTATTTATCAGGGGTGTGGAAAGATTTGATCGGGTAATTCCATTTTGCCAAATTACTTGGTAAAGTGAACTTACCCTTTAATGCACATTGTGTCTGTTAGAGAGCGCTGCTGCCCAGCTACCACAGCATGGCACACATTGGAATGGGGGCAGCACTCAGCGTACACACACAATTACTTTATTGGCATGCAGATAGCGGGGGCAGTGGGGTTGGTTTTATTTTTATATTTACTTTATTATATTTTACTTTTCTTAAAATTTGTTTTTTTGAATTATTTTTTAAAAACTTTTTTTGTTTCCCCACTTAACTTTATTGCTATCACACAGGAGCTAACAAGCCCGATGTCAGTCACCACTCCCCACAGGGATTCACCCTTACCATCTCCGTTCCTCCAACGCTGACTGGAGGGATGGACGCGGTAGGTAGTGGGCACAGCTGGCACTGTCTCTAGAGAGGCAGAGCCAGCTGTCAATATTGTTGGGATCCATCCTGGCTACAGCGCAGCTCTGTGCTGTCAGCATAACCAGCAATATGCCAGGTTTTGGGTCACAGGAGGACATTATTATATGTCCTCCTGTGACCGTAACAAAAACTAATGGCAAAAAAATTTTGGGCCATAGTTCTTTTCACATTTCCCCTCATTTTGGAGGTTTCCTTTCACTTTTTTGTCACCGAGACAAAAACTGAATAGAATCCTCCCAATAGAACACAAACACCTTTATAGACACTATTCAAATAGACCTTAAATGCTATGATTTTCTTAAATTGTCCATGCATTGACAACCTGATATACGGTTTGTTGACTTCCCTGCAAAGACACCATTTGGAGATAACAAAACTGTGCTAATACATTTTACAAATAGGAATAATGTAAAACCATGCAAATGGAGTCATGAATGTGATAGCATCACACTTGTGAAGAGCTGTCAGTATACATTTGATTGTTTAAGTGCTGGTACAAAAAGGCGCTGTGTGTCACCACAAATGATCCTAACTAAAAATGACAACTGAGCTATAAAACACAAAGAGAACGTGACTCTCTTTATTAAATCTCTTTATGCTATTACTTTTCTGGACAAAACCCACCTGAAGTCTGCAGTAGCAGCAAAGGATTCCTGTTCTGTGATGGAGAAGACACAGAGGAAGCCCTCTCCACTGCGGAAGTAATTGTCTCTGATAGCGGCATAATCCTCCTGACCGGCCGTGTCCAAGATGTCAATCTGGACCTCAACCCCATCCAGTACAACTTTCTTGCGGTAGCTGTCTGCTTTCGTTGGTTCATAATCTTCTACAAACTAGAAAACAGATGTGAATATTAAATCTGATCATCTAAAGTAAAAAACACATTTATAGCGTACTCCTAATTGCTGTGTGTCCCACTCCACAGATGATCATCAGTTTGGGCGCAGGACTCACTTCCTATACACACAGCAGAATTCATATCGCCATAAAACAAGCCAAAAACATTTTTGCCTACCCGCTACCATTCTTATATGTAAAGAGAGAGCAGGGGCCTTTCACATGGGCTCCTCCCGAATCAGAGGTTAACTGTTGTGACATCTGTGTCCGTTCAGTTTTTACCCCAGAGAGCTGAGTGAACTCATGGTAAGTCTTCGGGGAGGAAAATATAAATTGACATGCGTCCGTGCACATCTGATTGCCTCCCATCCGTCAAGTTTAGGTTAACAAAAAATAGAAAAGGGCGCAAACATTTTTTTTTCGAGACTAGGCGGACTCAGAGGTAGTCAGATGTAAACAGACACACATCCATTTACATCCGCCTGCACACAGACTAACATTGAGCTTCCATTCTGTTTTCTGCCTGAAAAACTGGCAGAACAGAATGCCGTGTGAAAGGGGCCCAAATGACTTTGTTAAACATCCAGATCCACAGCCCTCAATATTGTGAGGAAGTAAATGCAATTTTGAAGATTCAAAGTCTAAAGCTGGTTATACACAGTTCTATTTTTTGCATTCAACCTGCAGGCTGAATGAAAAAAAAATAGAACAGATACCTCCATTACAAACGTTGATCGAGTAATCCCCTGCTGTTTCTAATGTATTCGGACAGCGACCACCAGCAGAATACCCAAACAGAGCCTGTTTGGCTGCTAGCCCTGTTCGGCCGAGAATCAGACCTGCTCCTTCAATCAGCTGATTGAAGGATGCCAGGCGGAAGGGTGCCAACAGCGACACGTAAGCAGCGAATTTCAGCCAGTTCACCAAGAACTGGGTGAATTTTGCTGTGTGTATAGCCCACTTTACACTCAGAATCCAGTGCTGCAAAACACTCAAGCATGTTTTGAGCATTATTATTATAATACAGGATTTATATAGCGCCAACAGTTTGCACAGCTCTTTATAATATAGGGATACAGTATATTCAAAGTTTTGGATAGAATAGATAAGTGTGAAAACCTGTTTTTTTATTTTGCTGTCCGTGTCCCATTGGGGAGATTTCCCTTCACTTCCAGGAGAGAAAACAGGGAGTGAGAGAAAATCTTTCCAAAGTAAGGATATGCTCTCTTCCAACATCCGACAACTGAAAATGTTGGATTTTTCTTGTTCTTCTAGTTCAGAAACAATTGCCAAATAAAGAGGGTGAATATTCCCAGAGAGAACACAAACGATAACATTTGAAAAAGTTGGTAATGCTTTTCTACTCTATCCAAAGCTAAAAAAAAATAAAGTTTTGGCTTTTAATACAATTTAAAATGATTATGTGGAAGCCAACAACTAAATGTCTAACACTTGCTTCCACATGTAAGTAAAAGTGCAAAGTCATGGTGGTTACCTCATCATACATAAACTGAAGAGTTAAAGCAGATTTTCCTACACCTCCACTTCCCACCATGATGACTTTATGTAATGCCAAGGAATTCTGCCCCTTAGGCTTATTAGCTGCCATCTTTGGACTTGGTTCAGTTTTTGATGGTAAGAAATATCAATCTGGAAGACAAAATAAAAAGAAAACAAAAAAACCCCAAGATTAAATATCATGGTGAATTGCCTCGGTAAGGAATTGACATTGGCTTTTTAAAATGCATACTTGTTTTGTCCAGGATAGAGATAACAATATTACCTACACAAAAGTAAAAGGTAAAACACTTGACAATGATCGTAAGACAACAAAGTTAAAAGTCCAAGAGAAGTCATCTCTTCAGGGAAGCCTATCCCACCTCAACCTAACCACTGAACTATCACTTTCTCAAACAATTCATCCCCACACAGCTACCTCCTCATGTATCACTTCCCCCTCCCTTTTAGATTGTACGCCCTCAGGGGCAGGGCCCTCCTTACCATCTTGTCTTGAATTGTATTGTGATTGTAATGTCTTCCTTATATTGTAAAGCGCTGCGCAAACTGTTGGCGCTTTATAAATCCTATGTAATAATAATGTTTTATGCCCTGTAAGATTGTTTTGTGCTACCAACATGTTCACAGCTCGTTGTGCTAAAAATATACATTTGTATTGTATACATAATGAAAAGTTAACCTCTTACTGCTTGGGTGATCTTTAACTCACTCTTATTTTCATAAGCATGATTTTGAAACAAAGCCTAATACTGCCCCATCTATATAGCTCATTATATCCTTGTGATTTGTCATATGCCACTAACCAACAATGATTGTGCAGTAGCCAGTCACAATGCAGCTGTCATGGGTCCCATTATTACCTTCATGTGACCATTTTCAGCTTTTTTTTGTTTATTATTTAACTAGGAGATTGGAAAATGTTCTATGCCATGACAAGAGCTAGGGTTACCATGGCTGTGAAATGGATTTGCAGAAAAAAAAATAAAAATAAAAATGCAAAAAAATATGTTCTTGGTTTTCTTTATTAACACGTGAAATCATAATCAGGTAAACACAGACATATAGAATACAAAGTTTTAACTGAAAAAACACCTGGAGCAGGAATTAAACAATCAAACAAGCTGTGTATAGCAGGCTTTAAGCAGAACTCTTAACCCTTGCATTGGGGCTATCCCCGCACTGCAAGGGTTAAGTGCTCATTTGTGTCTAGGTTCAAAAATGTAATCCACAGAGCTGGCTTGCTCTTAAACTGGTCCCTGGTGCCTCTCTCCCCCTCTGCTGCAGTGGTCTAAGGTCTCCGTGTCATCACATTCTATACAGTGTATAGGATGTAAGGATGCCTAGGGACACACCATTGCTGCTGCTGCTGCGAAGGAGACAGGCTGGAGGGAGCGCTGTAACAGCCGGCCGGCTGCGAGGTTCAGATGAGTAGAATTTTGTTACTTTTGCACCTTGCAGTGCAGGGTAAGCCTACTGGAAGGGTGAAGAAAAAGGTTGCCCGGACTGTCCATTCCAGGTGGGCAGTCTGCATCCAAGGGCATGCATTCATACCTGTATGGATGTGCAAGTTCGAGTCAGCGTGTAGCTGTGTCATAGAGATGTACAGGTGGCTGCATGCAGCTACACGCAGCACCTGTCCCTCCCAAACACAGGCCTCTGCATGTGTGAATAAGGCCTTATAAAGGGG